>NW_027017290.1:0-158200 GCF_036013445.1 Caloenas nicobarica | reverse complement strand
CAGGGCCCAGTAGAGCCCGACAGAGCCCGACAGAGCCCGACAGAGCCCGACAGAGCCCGACAAACCGACAGGGCCCGACAGGGCCCGACAGGGCCCGACAGAGCCCGACAGGGCCCGACAGAACCCGACAGAGCCCGACAGAGCCCGACAGGGCCCGACAGGGCCCGACAGGGCCCGACAGAGCCCAGTAGAGCCCGACAGAGCCCGACAGAGCCCGACAGAGCCCGACAGGGCCCGACAGAGCCCAGTAGAGCTCGACAGAGCCCGACAGAGCCCGACAGGGCCCGACAGGGCCCGACAGGGCCCAGTAGAGCCCGACAGGGCCCGACAGGGCCCGACAGAGCCCGACAGAGCCCGACAGAGCCCGACAGGGCCCAGTAGAGCCCAGTAGAACCCGACAGAGCCCAATAGAGCCCGACAGAGCCCGACAGAGCCCGACAGAGCCCGACAGAGCCCGACAGAGCCCGACAGGGCCCGACAGGGCCCGACAGAGCCCGACAGAGCCCAGTAGAGCCCGACAGAGCCCGACAGAGCCCGACAGAGCTCGACAGGGCCCAGTAGAGCCCGACAGAGCCAACGACAGAGCCCGACAGAACCCGACAGAGCCCGACAGAGCCCAGTAGAGCCCGACAGAGCCCGACAGAGCCCGACAGAGCCCGACAGAGCCCAGTAGAGCCCGACAGAGCCCAGTAGAGCCCGACAGAGCCCGACAGAGCCCGACAGAGCCCGACAGAGCCCGACAGGGCCCGACAGGGCCCAGTAGAGCCCGACAGAGCCCGCCAGAGCCCGACAGAGCCCGACAGGCCCGACAGAGCCCGACAGAGCCCGACAGGGCCCAGTAGAGCCCGACAGAGCCCGCCAGAGCCCGACAGAGCCCGACAGGGCCCGACAGGGCCCGACAGAGCCCGACAGAGCCCAGTAGAGCTCGACAGAGCCCGACAGAGCCCGACAGGGCCCAGTAGAGCCCGACAGAGCTCGACAGGGCCCGACAGAGCCCGACAGAGCCCGACAGGGCCCGACAGGGCCCGACAGAGCCCGACAGAGCCCGACAGGGCCCGACAGAGCCCGACAGGGCCCAGTAGAGCCCGACAGAGCCCGACAGAGCCCGACAGGGCCCGACAGGGCCCGACAGGGCCCGACAGGGCCCAGTAGAGCTCGACAGAGCCCGACAGAGCCCGACAGGGCCCGACAGGGCCCGACAGGGCCCAGTAGAGCCCGACAGAGCCCGACAGGGCCCGACAGGGTCCGACAGAGCCCGACAGGGCCCGACAGGGCCCGACAGAGCCCGACAGAGACCAGTAGAGCCCGACAGAGCCCGACAGATCCCGACAGAGCCCGACAGGGCCCGACCGAGCCCGACAGAGCCCAGTAGAGCCCGACAGAGCCCAACAGAGCCCGACAGGGCTCAGTAGAGCCCAGTAGAACCCGACAGAGCCCGACAGAGCCCGACAGAGCCCGACAGAACCCGACAGAGCCCGACAGAGCCCGACAGAGCCCGACAGAACCCGACAGAGCCCGACAGAGCCTGACAGAGCCCGACAGAGCCCGGCAGAGCCCGACAGGGCCCGACAGGGCCCGACAGGGCCCGACAGAGCCCGACAGGGCCCGACAGAGCCCGACAGAGCCCGACAGAGCCCGACAGGGCCCGACAGAGCCCGACAGAGCCCGACAGAGCCCGACAGGGCCCAGTAGAGCCCGACAGAGCCCGACAGAGCCCCACAGAGCCCGACAGGGCCCGACAGAGCCCGACAGGGCCCGACAGGGCCTGACAGAGCCCAGTAGAGCTCGACAGAGCCCGACAGAGCCCGACAGGGCCCGACAGAGCCCGACAGGGCCCGACAGGTCCCGACAGGGCCCAGTAGAGCCCGACAGAGCCCGACAGGGCCCGACAGAGCCCGACAGGGCCCGACAGGGCCCGACAGGGCCCAGTAGAGCCCGACAGAGCCCGACAGAGCCCGACAGGGCCCGACAGGGCCCGACAGAGCCCAGTAGAGCTCGACAGAGCCCGACAGAGCCCGACAGGGCCCAGTAGAGCCCGACAGAGCCCGACAGGGCCCGACAGGGCCCGACAGAGACCAGTAGAGCCCGACAGAGCCCGACAGAGCCCGACAGAGCTTGACAGAGCCCGACAGGGCCCGACCGAGCCCGACAGAGCCCAGTAGAGCCCGACAGAGCCCGACAGGGCCCAGTAGAGCCCAGTAGAACCCGACAGAGCCCAGTAGAGCCCGACAGAGCCCGACAGAGCCCGACAGGGCCCGACAGGGCCCGACAGGGCCCGACAGGGCCCGACAGAGCCCGACAGAACCCGACAGAGCCCAGTAGAGCCCGACAGAGCCCGGACAGAGCCCGACAGAGCTCGACAGGGCCCGACAGGGCCCGACAGGGCCCAGTAGAGCCCGACAGAGCCCGACAGGGCCCGACAGAGCCCGACAGAGCCCGACAGAGCCCGACAGGGCCCGACAGGGCACGACAGAGCCCGACAGAGCCCGACAGGGCCCGAAAGAGCCCGACAGAGCCCGACAGGGCCCAGTAGAGCCCGACAGAGCCCGACAGAGCCCGACAGAGCCCGACAGAGCCCGACAGGGCCCGACAGGGCCCGACAGAGCCAGTAGAGCTCGACAGAGCCCGA
Source organism: Caloenas nicobarica (assembly GCF_036013445.1). Lineage (NCBI taxonomy): Eukaryota > Metazoa > Chordata > Aves > Columbiformes > Columbidae > Caloenas > Caloenas nicobarica. Next base: position 155,571 of record NW_027017290.1, on the reverse strand, counting down.
CAGAGCCCGACAGGGCCCAGTAGAGCCCAGTAGAACCCGACAGAGCCCGACAGAGCCCGACAGAGCCCGACAGAGCCCGACAGAGCTCGACAGGGCCCGAAAGAGCCCGACAGAGCCCGACAGGGCCCGACAGAGCCAGTAGAGCCCGACAGAGCCCGACAGAGCCCGACAGAGCCCGACAGGGCCCGACCGAGCCCGACAGAGCCCAGTAGAGCCCGACAGAGCCCGACAGAGCCCGACAGAGCCCGACAGAGCCCGACAGGGCCCAGTAGAGCCCAGTAGAACCCGACAGAGCCCGACAGAGCCCGACAGAGCCTGACAGGGCCCGACAGGGCCCGACAGAGCCCGACAGGGCCCGACAGGGCCCGACAGAGACCAGTAGAGCCCGACAGAGCCCAACAGAGCCCGACAGGGCCCGACAGAGCCCGACAGAGCCCGACAGGGCCCGACAGGGCCCGACAGGGCCCGACAGAGACCAGTAGAGCCCGACAGAGCCCGACAGAGCCCGACAGAGCCCGACAGGGCCCGACAGAACCCGACAGAGCCCGACAGAGCCCAGTAGAGCCCGACAGAGCCCGACAGAGCCCGACAGGGCCCAGTAGAGCCCAGTAGAACCCGACAGAGCCCAATAGAGCCCGACAGAGCCCGACAGAGCCCGACAGGGCCCAGTAGAGCCCAGTAGAACCCGACAGAGCCCGACAGAGCCCGACAGGGCCCGACAGGGCCCGACAGGGCCCGACAGGGCCCGACAGAGCCCGACAGGGCCCAGTAGAGCCCGACAGAGCCCGACAGGGCCCGACAGAGCCCGACAGAGCCCGACAGAGCCCGACAGGGCCCAGTAGAGCCCAGTAGAACCCGACAGAGCCCAATAGAGCCCGACAGAGCCCGACAGAGCCCGACAGGGCCCAGTAGAGCCCAGTAGAACCCGACAGAGCCCGACAGAGCCCGACAGGGCCCGAAAGGGCCTGACAGGGCCCGACAGGGCCCGACAGGGCCCGACAGAGCCCGACAGGGCCCGACAGGTCCCAACAGAGCCCTACAGAGCCCGACAGAGCCCGACAGGGCCCGACAGGGCCCGACAGAGCCCGACAGAACCCGACAGAGCCCGACAGAGCCCAGTAGAGCCCGACAGAGCCCGACAGAGCCCGACAGAGCCCGACAGAGCCCGACAGAGCCCGACAGGGCCCAGTAGAGCCCGACAGAGCCCGACAGGGCCCGACAGAGCCCGACAGGGCCCGACAGAGCCCGACAGAGCCGGACAGGGCCCAGTAGAGCCCGACAGAGCCCGACAGAGCCCGACAGAGCCCGACAAAGCCCGACAGGGCCCGACAGGGCCCGACAGGGCCCGACAGAACCCGACAGAGCCCGACAGGGCCCGACAGAGCCCAGTAGAGCCCGACAGAGCCCGACAGAGCCCGACAGAGCCCGACAGGGCCCGACAGAGCCCAGTAGAGCTCGACAGAGCCCGACAGAGCCCGACAGGGCCCGACAGGGCCCGACAGGGCCCAGTAGAGCCCGACAGGGCCCGACAGGGCCCGACAGAGCCCGACAGAGCCCGACAGAGCCCGACAGGGCCCAGTAGAGCCCAGTAGAACCCGACAGAGCCCAATAGAGCCCGACAGAGCCCGACAGAGCCCGACAGAGCCCGACAGAGCCCGACAGGGCCCGACAGGGCCCGACAGGGCCCGACAGAGCCCGACAGAGCCCAGTAGAGCCCGACAGAGCCCGACAGAGCCCGACAGAGCTCGACAGGGCCCAGTAGAGCCCGACAGAGCCCGACAGAGCCCGACAGAGCTCGACAGGGCCCGACAGAGCCCGACAGAGCCCGACAGAGCCCGACAGAGACCAGTAGAGCCCGACAGAGCCCGACAGAGCCCGACAGAGCCCGACAGAGCCCGACAGAGCCCGACAGAGCCCAGTAGAGCCCGACAGAGCCCAGTAGAGCCCGACAGAGCCCGACAGAGCCCGACAGAGCCCGACAGAGCCCGACAGAGCCCGACAGGGCCCGACAGAGCCCGACAGGACCCGACAGAGCCCGACAGGGCCCAGTAGAGCCCGACAGAGCCCGCCAGAGCCCGACAGAGCCCGACAGGGCCCGACAGGGCCCGACAGAGCCCGACAGAGCCCGACAGGGCCCGACAGAGCCCGACAGGGCCCAGTAGAGCCCGACAGAGCTCGACAGGACCCGACAGAGCCCGACAGAGCCCGACAGGGCCCGACAGGGCCCGACAGAGCCCGACAGAGCCCGAAAGGGCCCGACAGGTCCCGACAGGGCCCAGTAGAGCCCGACAGAGCCCGACAGGGCCCGACAGGGTCCGACAGAGCCCGACAGGGCCCGACAGGGCCCGACAGAGCCCGACAGAGACCAGTAGAGCCCGACAGAGCCCGACAGATCCCGACAGAGCCCGACAGGGCCCGACCGAGCCCGACAGAGCCCAGTAGAGCCCGACAGAGCCCGACAGAGCCCGACAGGGCTCAGTAGAGCCCAGTAGAACCCGACAGAGCCCGACAGAGCCCGACAGAGCCCGACAGAGCCCGACAGAGCCCGACAGAGCCCGACAGAGCCCGACAGGGCCCGACAGGGCCCGACAGGGCCCGACAGAGACCGACAGAGACCGACAGAGACCGACAGAGCCCGACAGAGACCGACAGGACCCGACAGAGCCCGACAGAGCCCGACAGAGCCCGACAGAGCCCAACAGAGCCCAACAGAGCCCGACAGGGCCCGACAGAGCCCGACAGAACCCGACAGAGCCCAGTAGAGCCCGACAGAGCCCGGCAGAGCCCGACAGGGCCCGACAGGGCCCGACAGGGCCCGACAGAGCCCGACAGAGCCCGACAGAGCCCGACAGGGCCCGACAGGGCCCGACAGGGCCCGACAGAGCCCGACAGGGCCCAGTAGAGCCCGACAGAGCCCGACAGAGCCCGACAGAGCCCGACAGGGCCCGACAGAGCCCGACAGGGCCCGACAGAGCCCAGTAGAGCTCGACAGAGCCCGACAGAGCCCGACAGGGCCCGACAGAGCCCGACAGGGCCCGACAGGGCCCGACAGGGCCCAGTAGAGCCCGACAGAGTCCGACAGGGCCCGACAGAGCCCGACAGGGCCCGACAGGGCCCGACAGAGCCCGACAGGGCCCGACAGGGCCCGACAGAGCCCGACAGAGCCCGACAGAGACCAGTAGAGCCCGACAGAGCCCGACAGATCCCGACAGAGCCCGACAGGGCCCGACCGAGCCCGACAGAGCCCCGTAGAGCCCGACAGAGCCCGACAGAGCCCGACAGGGCTCAGTAGAGCCCAGTAGAACCCGACAGAGCCCGACAGAGCCCGACAGAGCCCGACAGAGCCCGACAGGGCCCGACAGAGCCCGACAGGGCCCGACAGGGCCCGACAGAGACCGACAGAGACCGACAGAGCCCGACAGAGCCCGACAGAGACCGACAGGACCCGACAGAGCCCGACAGAGCCCGACAGAGCCCAACAGAGCCCGACAGGGCCCGACCGAGCCCGACAGAGCCCAGTAGAGCCCGACAGAGCCCAACAGAGCCCGACAGAGCCCGACAGAGCCCGACAGGGCCCAGTAGAGCCCAGTAGAACCCGACAGAGCCCGACAGAGCCCGACAGAGCCTGACAGGGCCCGACAGGGCCCGACAGGGCCCGACAGGGCCCGACAGAGCCCGACAGAGCCCGACAGAGCTCGACAGGGCCCGACAGGGCCCGACAGAGCCCGACAGGGCCCGACAGGGCCCGACAGAGACCAGTAGAGCCCGACAGAGCCCAACAGAGCCCGACAGGGCCCGACAGAGCCCGACAGAGCCCGACAGGGCCCGACAGGGCCCGACAGGGCCCGACAGAGACCAGTAGAGCCCGACAGAGCCCGACAGAGCCCGACAGAGCCCGACAGAGCCCGACAGGGCCCGACCGAGCCCGACAGAGCCCAGTAGAGCCCGACAGAGCCCGACAGAGCCCGACAGGGCCCAGTAGAGCCCAGTAGAACCCGACAGAGCCCGACAGAGCCCGACAGGGCCCGACAGGGCCCGACAGGGCCCGACAGAGCCCGACAGGGCCCGACAGGGCCCGGCAGAGCCCGACAGAGCCCGACAGGCCCCGACAGGGCCCGACAGAGCCCGACAGAGCCCGACAGAGCCCAGTAGAGCCCGACAGGGCCCGACAGAGCCCGACAGAGCCCGACAGAGCCCGACAGAGCCCGACAGAGCCCGACAGGGCCCAGTAGAGCCCGACAGAGCCCGACAGAGCCCGACAGAGCCCGACAGGGCCCGACAGGGCCCGACAGGGCCCAGTAGAGCCCGACAGAGCCCGACAGAGCCCGACAGGGCCCGACAGGGCCCGACAGGGCCCAGTAGAGCCCGACAGAGCCCGACAGGGCCGACAGAGCCCGACAGAGCCCGACAGAGCCCGACAGGGCCCAGTAGAGCCCAGTAGAACCCGACAGAGCCCAATAGAGCCCGACAGAGCCCGACAGAGCCCGACAGGGCCCGACAGAGCCCGACAGAGCCCGACAGAGCTCGACAGAGCCCGACAGAGCCCGACAGAGCCCGAAAGAGCCCGACAGAGCCCGACAGAGCCCAGTAGAGCCCGACAGAGCCCGACAGAGCCCGACAGAGCCCGACAGAGCCCGACAGAGCTCGACAGGGCCCGACAGGGCCCGACAGGGCCCGACAGAGACCGACAGAGCCCGACAAAGCCCGACAAAGCCCGACAGGGCCCGACAGGGCCCGACAGGGCCCAGTAGAGCCCGACAGAGCCTGACAGGGCCCGACAGAGCCCGACAGAGCCCGACAGAGCCCGACAGGGCCCAGTAGAGCCCAGTAGAACCCGACAGAGCCCAATAGAGCCCGACAGAGCCCGACAGAGCCCGACAGGGCCCAGTAGAGCCCAGTAGAACCCGACAGAGCCCGACAGAGCCCGACAGGGCCCGAAAGGGCCCGACAGGGCCCGACAGGGCCCGACAGAGCCCGACAGAGCCCGACAGGGCCCGACAGAGCCCGACAGGGCCCGACAGGTCCCAACAGAGCCCGACAGAGCCCGACAGAGCCCGACAGGGCCCGACAGGGCCCGACAGAGACCGACAGAACCCGACAGAGCCCGACAGAGCCCAGTAGAGCCCGACAGAGCCCGACAGAGCCCGACAGAGCCCGACAGAGCCCGACAGAGCCCGACAGGGCCCAGTAGAGCCCGACAGAGCCCGACAGGGCCCGACAGAGCCCGACAGGGCCCGACAGAGCCCGACAGAGCCGGACAGGGCCCAGTAGAGCCCGACAGAGCCCGACAGAGCCCGACAGAGCCCGACAGAGCCCGACAAAGCCCGACAGGGCCCGACAGGGCCCGACAGGGCCCGACAGAGCCCGACAGGGCCCGACAGAACCCGACAGAGCCCGACAGAGCCCGACAGGGCCCGACAGGGCCCGACAGGGCCCGACAGAGCCCAGTAGAGCCCGACAGAGCCCGACAGAGCCCGACAGAGCCCGACAGGGCCCGACAGAGCCCAGTAGAGCTCGACAGAGCCCGACAGAGCCCGACAGGGCCCGACAGGGCCCGACAGGGCCCAGTAGAGCCCGACAGGGCCCGACAGGGCCCGACAGAGCCCGACAGAGCCCGACAGAGCCCGACAGGGCCCAGTAGAGCCCAGTAGAACCCGACAGAGCCCAATAGAGCCCGACAGAGCCCGACAGAGCCCGACAGAGCCCGACAGAGCCCGACAGAGCCCGACAGAGCCCGACAGGGCCCGACAGGGCCCGACAGGGCCCGACAGAGCCCGACAGAGCCCAGTAGAGCCCGACAGAGCCCGACAGAGCCCGACAGAGCTCGACAGGGCCCAGTAGAGCCCGACAGAGCCCGACAGAGCCCGACAGAACCCGACAGAGCCCGACAGAGCCCAGTAGAGCCCGACAGAGCCCGACAGAGCCCGACAGAGCCCGACAGAGCCCGACAGAGCCCAGTAGAGCCCGACAGAGCCCAGTAGAGCCCGACAGAGCCCGACAGAGCCCGACAGAGCCCGACAGAGCCCGACAGGGCCCGACAGGGCCCAGTAGAGCCCGACAGAGCCCGCCAGAGCCCGACAGAGCCCGACAGGGCCCGACAGAGCCCGACAGAGCCCGACAGGGCCCAGTAGAGCCCGACAGAGCCCGCCAGAGCCCGACAGAGCCCGACAGGGCCCGACAGGGCCCGACAGAGCCCGACAGAGCCCAGTAGAGCTCGACAGAGCCCGACAGAGCCCGACAGGGCCCAGTAGAGCCCGACAGAGCTCGACAGGGCCCGACAGAGCCCGACAGAGCCCGACAGGGCCCGACAGGGCCCGACAGAGCCCGACAGAGCCCGACAGGGCCCGACAGAGCCCGACAGGGCCCAGTAGAGCCCGACAGAGCCCGACAGAGCCCGACAGGGCCCGACAGGGCCCGACAGGGCCCGACAGGGCCCAGTAGAGCTCGACAGAGCCCGACAGAGCCCGACAGGGCCCGACAGGGCCCGACAGGGCCCAGTAGAGCCCGACAGAGCCCGACAGGGCCCGACAGGGTCCGACAGAGCCCGACAGGGCCCGACAGGGCCCGACAGAGCCCGACAGAGACCAGTAGAGCCCGACAGAGCCCGACAGATCCCGACAGAGCCCGACAGGGCCCGACCGAGCCCGACAGAGCCCAGTAGAGCCCGACAGAGCCCAACAGAGCCCGACAGGGCTCAGTAGAGCCCAGTAGAACCCGACAGAGCCCGACAGAGCCCGACAGAGCCCGACAGAACCCGACAGAGCCCAGTAGAGCCCGACAGAGCCTGACAGAGCCCGACAGAGCCCGGCAGAGCCCGACAGGGCCCGACAGGGCCCGACAGGGCCCGACAGAGCCCGACAGGGCCCGACAGAGCCCGACAGAGCCCGACAGAGCCCGACAGGGCCCGACAGAGCCCGACAGAGCCCGACAGAGCCCGACAGGGCCCAGTAGAGCCCGACAGAGCCCGACAGAGCCCCACAGAGCCCGACAGGGCCCGACAGAGCCCGACAGGGCCCGACAGGGCCTGACAGAGCCCAGTAGAGCTCGACAGAGCCCGACAGAGCCCGACAGGGCCCGACAGAGCCCGACAGGGCCCGACAGGTCCCGACAGGGCCCAGTAGAGCCCGACAGAGCCCGACAGGGCCCGACAGAGCCCGACAGGGCCCGACAGGGCCCGACAGGGCCCAGTAGAGCCCGACAGAGCCCGACAGAGCCCGACAGGGCCCGACAGGGCCCAGTAGAGCTCGACAGAGCCCGACAGAGCCCGACAGGGCCCAGTAGAGCCCGACAGAGCCCGACAGGGCCCGACAGGGCCCGACAGAGACCAGTAGAGCCCGACAGAGCCCGACAGAGCCCGACAGAGCTTGACAGAGCCCGACAGGGCCCGACCGAGCCCGACAGAGCCCAGTAGAGCCCGACAGAGCCCGACAGGGCCCAGTAGAGCCCAGTAGAACCCGACAGAGCCCAGTAGAGCCCGACAGAGCCCGACAGAGCCCGACAGAGCCCGACAGGGCCCGACAGGGCCCGACAGGGCCCGACAGGGCCCGACAGAGCCCGACAGAACCCGACAGAGCCCAGTAGAGCCCGACAGAGCCCGACAGAGCCCGACAGAGCTCGACAGGGCCCGACAGGGCCCGACAGGGCCCAGTAGAGCCCGACAGAGCCCGACAGGGCCCGACAGAGCCCGACAGAGCCCGACAGGGCCCGACAGGGCACGACAGAGCCCGACAGAGCCCGACAGGGCCCGAAAGAGCCCGACAGAGCCCGACAGGGCCCAGTAGAGCCCGACAGAGCCCGACAGAGCCCGACAGAGCCCGACAGAGCCCGACAGGGCCCGACAGGGCCCGACAGAGCCAGTAGAGCTCGACAGAGCCCGACAGAGCCCGACAGGGCCCAGTAGAGCCCAGTAGAACCCGACAGAGCCCGACAGAGCCCGACAGAGCCCGACAGAGCCCGACAGAGCTCGACAGGGCCCGAAAGAGCCCGACAGAGCCCGACAGGGCCCGACAGAGCCAGTAGAGCCCGACAGAGCCCGACAGAGCCCGACAGAGCCCGACAGGGCCCGACCGAGCCCGACAGAGCCCAGTAGAGCCCGACAGAGCCCGACAGAGCCCGACAGAGCCCGACAGAGCCCGACAGGGCCCAGTAGAGCCCAGTAGAACCCGACAGAGCCCGACAGAGCCCGACAGAGCCTGACAGGGCCCGACAGGGCCCGACAGAGCCCGACAGGGCCCGACAGGGCCCGACAGAGACCAGTAGAGCCCGACAGAGCCCAACAGAGCCCGACAGGGCCCGACAGAGCCCGACAGAGCCCGACAGGGCCCGACAGGGCCCGACAGGGCCCGACAGAGACCAGTAGAGCCCGACAGAGCCCGACAGAGCCCGACAGAGCCCGACAGGGCCCGACAGAACCCGACAGAGCCCGACAGAGCCCAGTAGAGCCCGACAGAGCCCGACAGAGCCCGACAGGGCCCAGTAGAGCCCAGTAGAACCCGACAGAGCCCAATAGAGCCCGACAGAGCCCGACAGAGCCCGACAGGGCCCAGTAGAGCCCAGTAGAACCCGACAGAGCCCGACAGAGCCCGACAGGGCCCGACAGGGCCCGACAGGGCCCGACAGAGCCCGACAGGGCCCGACAGGGCCCAGTAGAGCCCGACAGAGCCCGACAGGGCCCGACAGAGCCCGACAGAGCCCGACAGAGCCCGACAGGGCCCAGTAGAGCCCAGTAGAACCCGACAGAGCCCAATAGAGCCCGACAGAGCCCGACAGAGCCCGACAGGGCCCAGTAGAGCCCAGTAGAACCCGACAGAGCCCGACAGAGCCCGACAGGGCCCGAAAGGGCCTGACAGGGCCCGACAGGGCCCGACAGGGCCCGACAGAGCCCGACAGGGCCCGACAGAGCCCGACAGGGCCCGACAGGTCCCAACAGAGCCCGACAGAGCCCGACAGAGCCCGACAGGGCCCGACAGGGCCCGACAGAGCCCGACAGAACCCGACAGAGCCCGACAGAGCCCAGTAGAGCCCGACAGAGCCCGACAGAGCCCGACAGAGCCCGACAGAGCCCGACAGAGCCCGACAGGGCCCAGTAGAGCCCGACAGAGCCCGACAGGGCCCGACAGAGCCCGACAGGGCCCGACAGAGCCCGACAGAGCCGGACAGGGCCCAGTAGAGCCCGACAGAGCCCGACAGAGCCCGACAGAGCCCGACAAAGCCCGACAGGGCCCGACAGGGCCCGACAGGGCCCGACAGAACCCGACAGAGCCCGACAGAGCCCGACAGGGCCCGACAGAGCCCAGTAGAGCCCGACAGAGCCCGACAGAGCCCGACAGAGCCCGACAGGGCCCGACAGAGCCCAGTAGAGCTCGACAGAGCCCGACAGAGCCCGACAGGGCCCGACAGGGCCCGACAGGGCCCAGTAGAGCCCGACAGGGCCCGACAGGGCCCGACAGAGCCCGACAGAGCCCGACAGAGCCCGACAGGGCCCAGTAGAGCCCAGTAGAACCCGACAGAGCCCAATAGAGCCCGACAGAGCCCGACAGAGCCCGACAGAGCCCGACAGAGCCCGACAGGGCCCGACAGGGCCCGACAGAGCCCGACAGAGCCCAGTAGAGCCCGACAGAGCCCGACAGAGCCCGACAGAGCTCGACAGGGCCCAGTAGAGCCCGACAGAGCCCGACAGAGCCCGACAGAGCTCGACAGGGCCCGACAGAGCCCGACAGAGCCCGACAGAGCCCGACAGAGACCAGTAGAGCCCGACAGAGCCCGACAGAGCCCGACAGAGCCCGACAGAGCCCGACAGAGCCCGACAGAGCCCAGTAGAGCCCGACAGAGCCCAGTAGAGCCCGACAGAGCCCGACAGAGCCCGACAGAGCCCGACAGAGCCCGACAGAGCCCGACAGGGCCCGACAGAGCCCGACAGGACCCGACAGAGCCCGACAGGGCCCAGTAGAGCCCGACAGAGCCCGCCAGAGCCCGACAGAGCCCGACAGGGCCCGACAGGGCCCGACAGAGCCCGACAGAGCCCGACAGGGCCCGACAGAGCCCGACAGGGCCCAGTAGAGCCCGACAGAGCTCGACAGGGCCCGACAGAGCCCGACAGAGCCCGACAGGGCCCGACAGGGCCCGACAGAGCCCGACAGAGCCCGACAGGGCCCGACAGAGCCCGACAGAGCCCGACAGAGCCCGACAGGGCCCGACAGAGCCCGACAGAGCCCGACAGAGCCCGACAGGGCCCAGTAGAGCCCGACAGAGCCCGACAGAGCCCCACAGAGCCCGACAGGGCCCGACAGAGCCCGACAGGGCCCGACAGGGCCTGACAGAGCCCAGTAGAGCTCGACAGAGCCCGACAGAGCCCGACAGGGCCCGACAGAGCCCGACAGGGCCCGACAGGTCCCGACAGGGCCCAGTAGAGCCCGACAGAGCCCGACAGGGCCCGACAGAGCCCGACAGGGCCCGACAGGGCCCGACAGGGCCCAGTAGAGCCCGACAGAGCCCGACAGAGCCCGACAGGGCCCGACAGGGCCCGACAGAGCCCAGTAGAGCTCGACAGAGCCCGACAGAGCCCGACAGGGCCCAGTAGAGCCCGACAGAGCCCGACAGGGCCCGACAGGGCCCGACAGAGACCAGTAGAGCCCGACAGAGCCCGACAGAGCCCGACAGAGCTTGACAGAGCCCGACAGGGCCCGACCGAGCCCGACAGAGCCCAGTAGAGCCCGACAGAGCCCGACAGGGCCCAGTAGAGCCCAGTAGAACCCGACAGAGCCCAGTAGAGCCCGACAGAGCCCGACAGAGCCCGACAGGGCCCGACAGGGCCCGACAGGGCCCGACAGGGCCCGACAGAGCCCGACAGAACCCGACAGAGCCCAGTAGAGCCCGACAGAGCCCGACAGAGCCCGACAGAGCTCGACAGGGCCCGACAGGGCCCGACAGGGCCCAGTAGAGCCCGACAGAGCCCGACAGGGCCCGACAGAGCCCGACAGAGCCCGACAGAGCCCGACAGGGCCCGACAGGGCACGACAGAGCCCGACAGAGCCCGACAGGGCCCGAAAGAGCCCGACAGAGCCCGACAGGGCCCAGTAGAGCCCGACAGAGCCCGACAGAGCCCGACAGAGCCCGACAGAGCCCGACAGGGCCCGACAGGGCCCGACAGAGCCAGTAGAGCTCGACAGAGCCCGACAGAGCCCGACAGGGCCCAGTAGAGCCCAGTAGAACCCGACAGAGCCCGACAGAGCCCGACAGAGCCCGACAGAGCCCGACAGAGCTCGACAGGGCCCGAAAGAGCCCGACAGAGCCCGACAGGGCCCGACAGAGCCAGTAGAGCCCGACAGAGCCCGACAGAGCCCGACAGAGCCCGACAGGGCCCGACCGAGCCCGACAGAGCCCAGTAGAGCCCGACAGAGCCCGACAGAGCCCGACAGAGCCCGACAGAGCCCGACAGGGCCCAGTAGAGCCCAGTAGAACCCGACAGAGCCCGACAGAGCCCGACAGAGCCTGACAGGGCCCGACAGGGCCCGACAGAGCCCGACAGGGCCCGACAGGGCCCGACAGAGACCAGTAGAGCCCGACAGAGCCCAACAGAGCCCGACAGGGCCCGACAGAGCCCGACAGAGCCCGACAGGGCCCGACAGGGCCCGACAGGGCCCGACAGAGACCAGTAGAGCCCGACAGAGCCCGACAGAGCCCGACAGAGCCCGACAGGGCCCGACAGAACCCGACAGAGCCCGACAGAGCCCAGTAGAGCCCGACAGAGCCCGACAGAGCCCGACAGGGCCCAGTAGAGCCCAGTAGAACCCGACAGAGACCAATAGAGCCCGACAGAGCCCGACAGAGCCCGACAGGGCCCAGTAGAGCCCAGTAGAACCCGACAGAGCCCGACAGAGCCCGACAGGGCCCGACAGGGCCCGACAGGGCCCGACAGAGCCCGACAGGGCCCAGTAGAGCCCGACAGAGCCCGACAGGGCCCGACAGAGCCCGACAGAGCCCGACAGAGCCCGACAGGGCCCAGTAGAGCCCAGTAGAACCCGACAGAGCCCAATAGAGCCCGACAGAGCCCGACAGAGCCCGACAGGGCCCAGTAGAGCCCAGTAGAACCCGACAGAGCCCGACAGAGCCCGACAGGGCCCGAAAGGGCCTGACAGGGCCCGACAGGGCCCGACAGGGCCCGACAGAGCCCGACAGGGCCCGACAGGTCCCAACAGAGCCCGACAGAGCCCGACAGAGCCCGACAGGGCCCGACAGGGCCCGACAGAGCCCGACAGAACCCGACAGAGCCCGACAGAGCCCAGTAGAGCCCGACAGAGCCCGACAGAGCCCGACAGAGCCCGACAGAGCCCGACAGAGCCCGACAGGGCCCAGTAGAGCCCGACAGAGCCCGACAGGGCCCGACAGAGCCCGACAGGGCCCGACAGAGCCCGACAGAGCCGGACAGGGCCCAGTAGAGCCCGACAGAGCCCGACAGAGCCCGACAGAGCCCGACAAAGCCCGACAGGGCCCGACAGGGCCCGACAGGGCCCGACAGAACCCGACAGAGCCCGACAGGGCCCGACAGAGCCCAGTAGAGCCCGACAGAGCCCGACAGAGCCCGACAGAGCCCGACAGGGCCCGACAGAGCCCAGTAGAGCTGACAGAGCCCGACAGAGCCCGACAGGGCCCGACAGGGCCCGACAGGGCCCAGTAGAGCCCGACAGGGCCCGACAGGGCCCGACAGAGCCCGACAGAGCCCGACAGAGCCCGACAGGGCCCAGTAGAGCCCAGTAGAACCCGACAGAGCCCAATAGAGCCCGACAGAGCCCGACAGAGCCCGACAGAGCCCGACAGAGCCCGACAGGGCCCGACAGGGCCCGACAGAGCCCGACAGAGCCCAGTAGAGCCCGACAGAGCCCGACAGAGCCCGACAGAGCTCGACAGGGCCCAGTAGAGCCCGACAGAGCCCGACAGAGCCCGACAGAGCTCGACAGGGCCCGACAGAGCCCGACAGAGCCCGACAGAGCCCGACAGAGACCAGTAGAGCCCGACAGAGCCCGACAGAGCCCGACAGAGCCCGACAGAGCCCGACAGAGCCCGACAGAGCCCAGTAGAGCCCGACAGAGCCCAGTAGAGCCCGACAGAGCCCGACAGAGCCCGACAGAGCCCGACAGAGCCCGACAGAGCCCGACAGGGCCCGACAGAGCCCGACAGGACCCGACAGAGCCCGACAGGGCCCAGTAGAGCCCGACAGAGCCCGCCAGAGCCCGACAGAGCCCGACAGGGCCCGACAGGGCCCGACAGAGCCCGACAGAGCCCGACAGGGCCCGACAGAGCCCGACAGGGCCCAGTAGAGCCCGACAGAGCTCGACAGGACCCGACAGAGCCCGACAGAGCCCGACAGGGCCCGACAGGGCCCGACAGAGCCCGACAGAGCCCGAAAGGGCCCGACAGGTCCCGACAGGGCCCAGTAGAGCCCGACAGAGCCCGACAGGGCCCGACAGGGTCCGACAGAGCCCGACAGGGCCCGACAGGGCCCGACAGAGCCCGACAGAGACCAGTAGAGCCCGACAGAGCCCGACAGATCCCGACAGAGCCCGACAGGGCCCGACCGAGCCCGACAGAGCCCAGTAGAGCCCGACAGAGCCCGACAGAGCCCGACAGGGCTCAGTAGAGCCCAGTAGAACCCGACAGAGCCCGACAGAGCCCGACAGAGCCCGACAGAGCCCGACAGAGCCCGACAGAGCCCGACAGGGCCCGACAGGGCCCGACAGGGCCCGACAGAGACCGACAGAGACCGACAGAGACCGACAGAGCCCGACAGAGACCGACAGGACCCGACAGAGCCCGACAGAGCCCGACAGAGCCCGACAGAGCCCAACAGAGCCCAACAGAGCCCGACAGGGCCCGACAGAGCCCGACAGAACCCGACAGAGCCCAGTAGAGCCCGACAGAGCCCGGCAGAGCCCGACAGGGCCCGACAGGGCCCGACAGGGCCCGACAGAGCCCGACAGAGCCCGACAGAGCCCGACAGGGCCCGACAGGGCCCGACAGGGCCCGACAGAGCCCGACAGGGCCCAGTAGAGCCCGACAGAGCCCGACAGAGCCCGACAGAGCCCGACAGGGCCCGACAGAGCCCGACAGGGCCCGACAGAGCCCAGTAGAGCTCGACAGAGCCCGACAGAGCCCGACAGGGCCCGACAGAGCCCGACAGGGCCCGACAGGGCCCGACAGGGCCCAGTAGAGCCCGACAGAGTCCGACAGGGCCCGACAGAGCCCGACAGGGCCCGACAGGGCCCGACAGAGCCCGACAGGGCCCGACAGGGCCCGACAGAGCCCGACAGAGCCCGACAGAGACCAGTAGAGCCCGACAGAGCCCGACAGATCCCGACAGAGCCCGACAGGGCCCGACCGAGCCCGACAGAGCCCCGTAGAGCCCGACAGAGCCCGACAGAGCCCGACAGGGCTCAGTAGAGCCCAGTAGAACCCGACAGAGCCCGACAGAGCCCGACAGAGCCCGACAGAGCCCGACAGGGCCCGACAGAGCCCGACAGGGCCCGACAGGGCCCGACAGAGACCGACAGAGACCGACAGAGCCCGACAGAGCCCGACAGAGACCGACAGGACCCGACAGAGCCCGACAGAGCCCGACAGAGCCCAACAGAGCCCGACAGGGCCCGACCGAGCCCGACAGAGCCCAGTAGAGCCCGACAGAGCCCAACAGAGCCCGACAGAGCCCGACAGAGCCCGACAGGGCCCAGTAGAGCCCAGTAGAACCCGACAGAGCCCGACAGAGCCCGACAGAGCCTGACAGGGCCCGACAGGGCCCGACAGGGCCCGACAGGGCCCGACAGAGCCCGACAGAGCCCGACAGAGCTCGACAGGGCCCGACAGGGCCCGACAGAGCCCGACAGGGCCCGACAGGGCCCGACAGAGACCAGTAGAGCCCGACAGAGCCCAACAGAGCCCGACAGGGCCCGACAGAGCCCGACAGAGCCCGACAGGGCCCGACAGGGCCCGACAGGGCCCGACAGAGACCAGTAGAGCCCGACAGAGCCCGACAGAGCCCGACAGAGCCCGACAGAGCCCGACAGGGCCCGACCGAGCCCGACAGAGCCCAGTAGAGCCCGACAGAGCCCGACAGAGCCCGACAGGGCCCAGTAGAGCCCAGTAGAACCCGACAGAGCCCGACAGAGCCCGACAGGGCCCGACAGGGCCCGACAGGGCCCGACAGAGCCCGACAGGGCCCGACAGGGCCCGGCAGAGCCCGACAGAGCCCGACAGGCCCCGACAGGGCCCGACAGAGCCCGACAGAGCCCGACAGAGCCCAGTAGAGCCCGACAGGGCCCGACAGAGCCCGACAGAGCCCGACAGAGCCCGACAGAGCCCGACAGGGCCCAGTAGAGCCCGACAGAGCCCGACAGAGCCCGACAGAGCCCGACACGGCCCGACAGGGCCCGACAGGGCCCAGTAGAGCCCGACAGAGCCCGACAGAGCCCGACAGGGCCCGACAGGGCCCGACAGGGCCCAGTAGAGCCCGACAGAGCCCGACAGGGCCCGACAGAGCCCGACAGAGCCCGACAGAGCCCGACAGGGCCCAGTAGAGCCCAGTAGAACCCGACAGAGCCCAATAGAGCCCGACAGAGCCCGACAGAGCCCGACAGGGCCCGACAGAGCCCGACAGAGCCCGACAGAGCTCGACAGAGCCCGACAGAGCCCGACAGAGCCCGAAAGAGCCCGACAGAGCCCGACAGAGCCCAGTAGAGCCCGACAGAGCCCGACAGAGCCCGACAGAGCCCGACAGAGCCCGACAGAGCTCGACAGGGCCCGACAGGGCCCGACAGGGCCCGACAGAGACCGACAGAGCCCGACAGAGCCCGACAAAGCCCGACAGGGCCCGACAGGGCCCGACAGGGCCCAGTAGAGCCCGACAGAGCCTGACAGGGCCCGACAGAGCCCGACAGAGCCCGACAGAGCCCGACAGGGCCCAGTAGAGCCCAGTAGAACCCGACAGAGCCCAATAGAGCCCGACAGAGCCCGACAGAGCCCGACAGGGCCCAGTAGAGCCCAGTAGAACCCGACAGAGCCCGACAGAGCCCGACAGGGCCCGAAAGGGCCCGACAGGGCCCGACAGGGCCCGACAGAGCCCGACAGAGCCCGACAGGGCCCGACAGAGCCCGACAGGGCCCGACAGGTCCCAACAGAGCCCGACAGAGCCCGACAGAGCCCGACAGGGCCCGACAGGGCCCGACAGAGACCGACAGAACCCGACAGAGCCCGACAGAGCCCAGTAGAGCCCGACAGAGCCCGACAGAGCCCGACAGAGCCCGACAGAGCCCGACAGAGCCCGACAGGGCCCAGTAGAGCCCGACAGAGCCCGACAGGGCCCGACAGAGCCCGACAGGGCCCGACAGAGCCCGACAGAGCCGGACAGGGCCCAGTAGAGCCCGACAGAGCCCGACAGAGCCCGACAGAGCCCGACAGAGCCCGACAAAGCCCGACAGGGCCCGACAGGGCCCGACAGGGCCCGACAGAGCCCGACAGGGCCCGACAGAACCCGACAGAGCCCGACAGAGCCCGACAGGGCCCGACAGGGCCCGACAGGGCCCGACAGAGCCCAGTAGAGCCCGACAGAGCCCGACAGAGCCCGACAGAGCCCGACAGGGCCCGACAGAGCCCAGTAGAGCTCGACAGAGCCCGACAGAGCCCGACAGGGCCCGACAGGGCCCGACAGGGCCCAGTAGAGCCCGACAGGGCCCGACAGGGCCCGACAGAGCCCGACAGAGCCCGACAGAGCCCGACAGGGCCCAGTAGAGCCCAGTAGAACCCGACAGAGCCCAATAGAGCCCGACAGAGCCCGACAGAGCCCGACAGAGCCCGACAGAGCCCGACAGAGCCCGACAGAGCCCGACAGGGCCCGACAGGGCCCGACAGAGCCCGACAGAGCCCAGTAGAGCCCGACAGAGCCCGACAGAGCCCGACAGAGCTCGACAGGGCCCAGTAGAGCCCGACAGAGCCCGACAGAGCCCGACAGAACCCGACAGAGCCCGACAGAGCCCAGTAGAGCCCGACAGAGCCCGACAGAGCCCGACAGAGCCCGACAGAGCCCGACAGAGCCCAGTAGAGCCCGACAGAGCCCAGTAGAGCCCGACAGAGCCCGACAGAGCCCGACAGAGCCCGACAGAGCCCGACAGGGCCCGACAGGGCCCAGTAGAGCCCGACAGAGCCCGCCAGAGCCCGACAGAGCCCGACAGGGCCCGACAGAGCCCGACAGAGCCCGACAGGGCCCAGTAGAGCCCGACAGAGCCCGCCAGAGCCCGACAGAGCCCGACAGGGCCCGACAGGGCCCGACAGAGCCCGACAGAGCCCAGTAGAGCTCGACAGAGCCCGACAGAGCCCGACAGGGCCCAGTAGAGCCCGACAGAGCTCGACAGGGCCCGACAGAGCCCGACAGAGCCCGACAGGGCCCGACAGGGCCCGACAGAGCCCGACAGAGCCCGACAGGGCCCGACAGAGCCCGACAGGGCCCAGTAGAGCCCGACAGAGCCCGACAGAGCCCGACAGGGCCCGACAGGGCCCAGTAGAGCTCGACAGAGCCCGACAGAGCCCGACAGGGCCCGACAGGGCCCGACAGGGCCCAGTAGAGCCCGACAGAGCCCGACAGGGCCCGACAGGGTCCGACAGAGCCCGACAGGGCCCGACAGGGCCCGACAGAGCCCGACAGAGACCAGTAGAGCCCGACAGAGCCCGACAGATCCCGACAGAGCCCGACAGGGCCCGACCGAGCCCGACAGAGCCCAGTAGAGCCCGACAGAGCCCAACAGAGCCCGACAGGGCTCAGTAGAGCCCAGTAGAACCCGACAGAGCCCGACAGAGCCCGACAGAGCCCGACAGAACCCGACAGAGCCCAGTAGAGCCCGACAGAGCCTGACAGAGCCCGACAGAGCCCGGCAGAGCCCGACAGGGCCCGACAGGGCCCGACAGGGCCCGACAGAGCCCGACAGGGCCCGACAGAGCCCGACAGAGCCCGACAGAGCCCGACAGGGCCCGACAGAGCCCGACAGAGCCCGACAGAGCCCGACAGGGCCCAGTAGAGCCCGACAGAGCCCGACAGAGCCCCACAGAGCCCGACAGGGCCCGACAGATCCCGACAGGGCCCGACAGGGCCTGACAGAGCCCAGTAGAGCTCGACAGAGCCCGACAGAGCCCGACAGGGCCCGACAGAGCCCGACAGGGCCCGACAGGTCCCGACAGGGCCCAGTAGAGCCCGACAGAGCCCGACAGGGCCCGACAGAGCCCGACAGGGCCCGAGAGGGCCCGACAGGGCCCGACAGGGCCCGACAGGGCCCAGTAGAGCCCGACAGAGCCCGACAGAGCCCGACAGGGCCCGACAGGGCCCGACAGAGCCCAGTAGAGCTCGACAGAGCCCGACAGAGCCCGACAGGGCCCAGTAGAGCCCGACAGAGCCCGACAGGGCCCGACAGGGCCCGACAGAGACCAGTAGAGCCCGACAGAGCCCGACAGAGCCCGACAGAGCTTGACAGAGCCCGACAGGGCCCGACCGAGCCCGACAGAGCCCAGTAGAGCCCGACAGAGCCCGACAGGGCCCAGTAGAGCCCAGTAGAACCCGACAGAGCCCAGTAGAGCCCGACAGAGCCCGACAGAGCCCGACAGAGCCCGACAGGGCCCGACAGGGCCCGACAGGGCCCGACAGGGCCCGACAGAGCCCGACAGAACCCGACAGAGCCCAGTAGAGCCCGACAGAGCCCGACAGAGCCCGACAGAGCTCGACAGGGCCCGACAGGGCCCGACAGGGCCCAGTAGAGCCCGACAGAGCCCGACAGGGCCCGACAGAGCCCGACAGAGCCCGACAGGGCCCGACAGGGCACGACAGAGCCCGACAGAGCCCGACAGGGCCCGAAAGAGCCCGACAGAGCCCGACAGGGCCCAGTAGAGCCCGACAGAGCCCGACAGAGCCCGACAGAGCCCGACAGAGCCCGACAGGGCCCGACAGGGCCCGACAGAGCCAGTAGAGCTCGACAGAGCCCGACAGAGCCCGACAGGGCCCAGTAGAGCCCAGTAGAACCCGACAGAGCCCGACAGAGCCCGACAGAGCCCGACAGAGCCCGACAGAGCCCGACAGAGCTCGACAGGGCCCGAAAGAGCCCGACAGAGCCCGACAGGGCCCGACAGAGCCAGTAGAGCCCGACAGAGCCCGACAGAGCCCGACAGAGCCCGACAGGGCCCGACCGAGCCCGACAGAGCCCAGTAGAGCCCGACAGAGCCCGACAGAGCCCGACAGAGCCCGACAGAGCCCGACAGGGCCCAGTAGAGCCCAGTAGAACCCGACAGAGCCCGACAGAGCCCGACAGAGCCTGACAGGGCCCGACAGGGCCCGACAGAGCCCGACAGGGCCCGACAGGGCCCGACAGAGACCAGTAGAGCCCGACAGAGCCCAACAGAGCCCGACAGGGCCCGACAGAGCCCGACAGAGCCCGACAGGGCCCGACAGGGCCCGACAGGGCCCGACAGAGACCAGTAGAGCCCGACAGAGCCCGACAGAGCCCGACAGAGCCCGACAGGGCCCGACAGAACCCGACAGAGCCCGACAGAGCCCAGTAGAGCCCGACAGAGCCCGACAGAGCCCGACAGGGCCCAGTAGAGCCCAGTAGAACCCGACAGAGCCCAATAGAGCCCGACAGAGCCCGACAGAGCCCGACAGGGCCCAGTAGAGCCCAGTAGAACCCGACAGAGCCCGACAGAGCCCGACAGGGCCCGACAGGGCCCGACAGGGCCCGACAGAGCCCGACAGGGCCCGACAGGGCCCAGTAGAGCCCGACAGAGCCCGACAGGGCCCGACAGAGCCCAACAGAGCCCGACAGAGCCCGACAGGGCCCAGTAGAGCCCAGTAGAACCCGACAGAGCCCAATAGAGCCCGACAGAGCCCGACAGAGCCCGACAGGGCCCAGTAGAGCCCAGTAGAACCCGACAGAGCCCGACAGAGCCCGACAGGGCCCGAAAGGGCCTGACAGGGCCCGACAGGGCCCGACAGGGCCCGACAGAGCCCGACAGGGCCCGACAGAGCCCGACAGGGCCCGACAGGTCCCAACAGAGCCCGACAGAGCCCGACAGAGCCCGACAGGGCCCGACAGGGCCCGACAGAGCCCGACAGAACCCGACAGAGCCCGACAGAGCCCAGTAGAGCCCGACAGAGCCCGACAGAGCCCGACAGAGCCCGACAGAGCCCGACAGAGCCCGACAGGGCCCAGTAGAGCCCGACAGAGCCCGACAGGGCCCGACAGAGCCCGACAGGGCCCGACAGAGCCCGACAGAGCCGGACAGGGCCCAGTAGAGCCCGACAGAGCCCGACAGAGCCCGACAGAGCCCGACAAAGCCCGACAGGGCCCGACAGGGCCCGACAGGGCCCGACAGAACCCGACAGAGCCCGACAGAGCCCGACAGGGCCCGACAGAGCCCAGTAGAGCCCGACAGAGCCCGACAGAGCCCGACAGAGCCCGACAGGGCCCGACAGAGCCCAGTAGAGCTCGACAGAGCCCGACAGAGCCCGACAGGGCCCGACAGGGCCCGACAGGGCCCAGTAGAGCCCGACAGGGCCCGACAGGGCCCGACAGAGCCCGACAGAGCCCGACAGAGCCCGACAGGGCCCAGTAGAGCCCAGTAGAACCCGACAGAGCCCAATAGAGCCCGACAGAGCCCGACAGAGCCCGACAGAGCCCGACAGAGCCCGACAGGGCCCGACAGGGCCCGACAGAGCCCGACAGAGCCCAGTAGAGCCCGACAGAGCCCGACAGAGCCCGACAGAGCTCGACAGGGCCCAGTAGAGCCCGACAGAGCCCGACAGAGCCCGACAGAGCTCGACAGGGCCCGACAGAGCCCGACAGAGCCCGACAGAGCCCGACAGAGACCAGTAGAGCCCGACAGAGCCCGACAGAGCCCGACAGAGCCCGACAGAGCCCGACAGAGCCCGACAGAGCCCAGTAGAGCCCGACAGAGCCCAGTAGAGCCCGACAGAGCCCGACAGAGCCCGACAGAGCCCGACAGAGCCCGACAGAGCCCGACAGGGCCCGACAGAGCCCGACAGGACCCGACAGAGCCCGACAGGGCCCAGTAGAGCCCGACAGAGCCCGCCAGAGCCCGACAGAGCCCGACAGGGCCCGACAGGGCCCGACAGAGCCCGACAGAGCCCGACAGGGCCCGACAGAGCCCGACAGGGCCCAGTAGAGCCCGACAGAGCTCGACAGGGCCCGACAGAGCCCGACAGAGCCCGACAGGGCCCGACAGGGCCCGACAGAGCCCGACAGAGCCCGAAAGGGCCCGACAGGTCCCGACAGGGCCCAGTAGAGCCCGACAGAGCCCGACAGGGCCCGACAGGGTCCGACAGAGCCCGACAGGGCCCGACAGGGCCCGACAGAGCCCGACAGAGACCAGTAGAGCCCGACAGAGCCCGACAGATCCCGACAGAGCCCGACAGGGCCCGACCGAGCCCGACAGAGCCCAGTAGAGCCCGACAGAGCCCGACAGAGCCCGACAGGGCTCAGTAGAGCCCAGTAGAACCCGACAGAGCCCGACAGAGCCCGACAGAGCCCGACAGAGCCCGACAGAGCCCGACAGAGCCCGACAGAGCCCGACAGGGCCCGACAGGGCCCGACAGAGACCGACAGAGACCGACAGAGACCGACAGAGCCCGACAGAGACCGACAGGACCCGACAGAGCCCGACAGAGCCCGACAGAGCCCGACAGAGCCCAACAGAGCCCAACAGAGCCCAACAGAGCCCAACAGGGCCCGACAGAGCCCGACAGAACCCGACAGAGCCCAGTAGAGCCCGACAGAGCCCGGCAGAGCCCGACAGGGCCCGACAGGGCCCGACAGGGCCCGACAGAGCCCGACAGAGCCCGACAGAGCCCGACAGGGCCCGACAGGGCCCGACAGGGCCCGACAGAGCCCGACAGGGCCCAGTAGAGCCCGACAGAGCCCGACAGAGCCCGACAGAGCCCGACAGGGCCCGACAGAGCCCGACAGGGCCCGACAGAGCCCAGTAGAGCTCGACAGAGCCCGACAGAGCCCGACAGGGCCCGACAGAGCCCGACAGGGCCCGACAGGGCCCGACAGGGCCCAGTAGAGCCCGACAGAGTCCGACAGGGCCCGACAGAGCCCGACAGGGCCCGACAGGGCCCGACAGGGCCCAGTAGAGCCCGACAGAGCCCGACGGAGCCCGACAGGGCCCGACAGAGCCCGACAGAGCCCGACAGGGCCCAGTAGAGCCCGACAGAGCGCGACAGAGCCCGACAGAGCCCGACAGAGCCCGACAGGGCCCGACAGAGCCCGACAGGGCCCGACAGGGCCCGACAGAGCCCAGTAGAGCTCGACAGAGCCCGACAGAGCCCGACAGGGCCCAGTAGAGCCCGACAGAGCCCGACAGGGCCCGACAGGGCCCGACAGAGACCAGTAGAGCCCGACAGAGCCCGACAGAGCCCGACAGAGCTTGACAGAGCCCGACAGGGTCCGACCTAGCCCGACAGAGCCCAGTAGAGCCCGACAGAGCCCGACAGGGCCCAGTAGAGCCCAGTAGAACCCGACAGAGCCCAGTAGAGCCCGACAGAGCCCGACAGAGCCCGACAGAGCCCGACAGGGCCCGACAGAGCCCGACAGAACCCGACAGAGCCCAGTAGAGCCCGACAGAGCCCGACAGAGCTCGACAGAGCTCGACAGGGCCCGACAGGGCCCGACAGGGCCCAGTAGAGCCCGACAGAGCCCGACAGGGCCCGACAGAGCCCGACAGAGCCCGACAGAGCCCGACAGGGCCCGACAGGGCACGACAGAGCCCGACAGAGCCCGCCAGGGCCCGACAGAGCCCGACAGAGCCCGACAGGGCCCAGTAGAGCCCGACAGAGCCCGACAGAGCCCGACAGAGCCCGACAGGGCCCGACAGGGCCCGACAGAGCCAGTAGAGCTCGACAGAGCCCGACAGAGCCCGACAGGGCCCAGTAGAGCCCAGTAGAACCCGACAGAGCCCGACAGAGCCCGACAGAGCCCGACAGAGCCCGACAGAGCCCGACAGAGCTCGACAGGGCCCGAAAGAGCCCGACAGAGCCCGACAGGGCCCGACAGAGCCAGTAGAGCCCGACAGAGCCCGACAGAGCCCGACAGAGCCCGACAGGGCCCGACCGAGCCCGACAGAGCCCAGTAGAGCCCGACAGAGCCCGACAGAGCCCGACAGAGCCCGACAGAGCCCGACAGGGCCCAGTAGAGCCCAGTAGAACCCGACAGAGCCCGACAGAGCCCGACAGAGCCTGACAGGGCCCGACAGGGCCCGACAGAGCCCGACAGGGCCCGACAGAGACCAGTAGAGCCCGACAGAGCCCAACAGAGCCCGACAGGGCCCGACAGAGCCCGACAGAGCCCGACAGGGCCCGACAGGGCCCGACAGGGCCCGACAGAGACCAGTAGAGCCCGACAGAGCCCGACAGAGCCCGACAGAGCCCGACAGAGCCCGACAGGGCCCGACCGAGCCCGACCGAGCCCAGTAGAGCCCGACAGAGCCCGACAGAGCCCGACAGGGCCCAGTAGAGCCCAGTAGAACCCGACAGAGCCCGACAGAGCCCGACAGGGCCCGACAGGGCCCGACAGGGCCCGACAGAGCCCGACAGGGCCCGACAGGGCCCGACAGAGCCCGACAGAGCCCGACAGAGCCCGACAGGCCCCGACAGGGCCCGACAGAGCCCGACAGAGCCCGACAGAGCCCAGTAGAGCCCGACAGGGCCCGACAGAGCCCGACAGAGCCCGACAGAGCCCGACAGAGCCCGACAGAGCCCGACAGGGCCCAGTAGAGCCCGACAGAGCCCGACAGAGCCCGACAGAGCCCGACAGAGCCCGACAGAGCCCAGTAGAGCCCGACAGAGCCCGACAGAGCCCGACAGGGCCCAGTAGAGCCCGACAGAGCCCAACAGGGCCCGACAGAGCCCGACAGAGCCCGACAGAGCCCGACAGAGCCCGACAGAGCCCAGTAGAACCCGACAGAGCCCAATAGAGCCCGACAGAGCCCGACAGAGCCCGACAGAGCCCGACAGAGCCCGACAGAGCCCGACAGAGCCCGACAGAGCCCGACAGAGCCCAGTAGAGCCCGACAGAGCCCGACAGAGCCCGACAGAGCCCGACAGAGCTCGACAGGGCCCGACAGGGCCCGACAGGGCCCGACAGAGACCGACAGAGACCGACAGAACCCGACAGAGCCCGACAGGGCCCGACAGGGCCCGACAGAGACCGACAGAGCCCGACAGAACCCGACAGAGCCCGACAGAGCCCAGTAGAGCCCGACAGAGCCCGACAGAGCCCGACAGAGCCCGACAGAGCCCGACAGAGCCCGACAAAGCCCGACAGGGCCCGACAGGGCCAGACAGAGCCCGACAGGGCCCGACAGAGCCCGACAGAGCCCGACAGAGCCCGACAGGGCCCGACAGGGCCCAGTAGAGCCCGACAGAGCCCGACAGGGCCCGACAGAGCCCGACAGAGCCCGACAGAGCCCGACAGGGCCCAGTAGAGCCCAGTAGAACCCGACAGAGCCCAATAGAGCCCGACAGAGCCCGACAGAGCCCGACAGAGCCCGACAGGGCCCAGTAGAGCCCAGTAGAGCCCGACAGAGCCCGACAGAGCCCGACAGGGCCCGAAAGGGCCCGACAGGGCCCGACAGGGCCCGACAGAGCCCGACAGAGCCCGACAGGGCCCGACAGAGCCCGACAGGGCCCGACAGGTCCCAACAGAGCCCGACAGAGCCCGACAGGGCCCGACAGGGCCCGACAGGGCCCGACAGAGCCCGACAGAACCCGACAGAGCCCGACAGAGCCCGACAGAGCCCAGTAGAGCCCGACAGAGCCCGACAGAGCCCGACAGAGCCCGACAGAGCCCGACAGAGCCCGACAGGGCCCAGTAGAGCCCGACAGAGCCCGACAGGGCCCGACAGAGCCCGACAGAGCCCGACAGAACCCGACAGAGCCCGACAGAACCCGACAGAGCCCGACAGAGCCCGACAGAGCCCAGTAGAGCCCGACAGAGCCCAGTAGAGCCCGACAGAGCCCGACAGAGCCCGACAGGGCCCAGTAGAGCCCGACAGAGCCCGACAGGGCCCGACAGAGCCCGACAGAGCCCGACAGGGCCCGACAGAGCCCGACAGAGCCCGACAGAGCCCGACAGAGCCCGACAGAGCCCGACAGGGCCCGACAGGGCCCGACAGGGCCCAGTAGAGCCCGACAGGGCCCGACAGGGCCCGACAGAGCCCGACAGAGCCCGACAGAGCCCGACAGAGCCCGACAGGGCCCAGTAGAGCCCAGTAGAACCCGACAGAGCCCAATAGAGCCCGACAGAGCCCGACAGAGCCCGACAGAGCCCGACAGGGCCCGACAGGGCCCGACAGAGCCCGACAGAGCCCAGTAGAGCCCAACAGAGCCCGACAGAGCCCGACAGAGCTCGACAGGGCCCAGTAGAGCCCGACAGAGCCCGACAGAGCCCGACAGAGCTCGACAGGGCCCGACAGAGCCCGACAGAGCCCGACAGAGCCCGACAGAACCCGACAGAGCCCGACAGAGCCCAGTAGAGCCCGACAGAGCCCGACAGAGCCCGACAGAGCCCGACAGAGCCCGACAGAGTCCAGTAGAGCCCGACAGAGCCCAGTAGAGCCCGACAGAGCCCGACAGAGCCCGACAGAGCTTGACAGGGCCCGACAGAGCCCGACAGGGCCCAGTAGAGCCCGACAGAGCCCGCCAGAGCCCGCCAGAGCCCGACAGGGCCCGACAGAGCCCGACAGAGCCCAGTAGAGCTCGACAGAGCCCGACAGGGCCCGACAGAGCCCGACAGGGCCCAGTAGAGCCCGACAGAGCTCGACAGGGCCCGACAGAGCCCGACAGAGCCCGACAGGGCCCGACAGGGCCCGACAGAGCCCGACAGAGCCCGACAGGGCCCGACAGAGCCCGACAGAGCCCGACAGGGCCCAGTAGAGCCCGACAGAGCCCGACAGAGCCCGACAGGGCCCGACAGGGCCCGACAGGGCCCGACAGGGCCCAGTAGAGCTCGACAGAGCCCGACAGAGCCCGACAGGGCCCGACAGGGCCCGACAGGGCCCAGTAGAGCCCGACAGAGCCCGACAGGGCCCGACAGGGCCCGACAGAGCCCGACAGGGCCCGACAGGGCCCGACAGAGCCCGACAGAGACCAGTAGAGCCCGACAGAGCCCGACAGAGCCCGACAGAGCCCGACAGGGCCCGACAGGGCCCGACCGAGCCCGACAGAGCCCAGTAGAGCCTGACAGAGCCCGACAGAGCCCGACAGGGCTCAGTAGAGCCCAGTAGAACCCGACAGAGCCCGACAGAGCCCGACTGAGCCCGACAGAGCCCGACAGGGCCCGACAGGGCCCGACAGGGCCCGACAGAGACCGACAGAGCCCGACAGAGCCCGACAGAGACCGACAGGACCCGACAGAGCCCGACAGAGCCCGACAGAGCCCAACCGAGCCCGACAGAGCCCGACAGGGCCCGACAGAGCCCGACAGAACCCGACAGAGCCCAGTAGAGCCCGACAGAGCCTGACAGAGCCCGACAGAGCCCGGCAGAGCCCGACAGGGCCCGACAGGGCCCGACAGAGCCCGACAGAGCCCGACAGGGCCCAGTACAGCCCGACAGAGCCCGACAGAGCCCGACAGAGCCCGACAAAGCCCGACAGGGCCCGACAGGGCCCGACAGGGCCCGACAGAGCCCGACAGGGCCCGACAGAGCCCGACAGAGCCCGACAGAGCCCGACAGGGCCCGACAGAGCCCGACAGAGCCCGACAGAGCCCGACAGAGCCCGACAGGGCCCAGTAGAGCCCGACAGAGCCTGACAGAGCCCGACAGGGCCCGACAGGGCCCGACAGAGCCTGACAGAGCCCAGTAGAGCTCGACAGAGCCCGACAGAGCCCGACAGGGCCCGACAGAGCCCGACAGGGGCCGACAGGGCCCGACAGGGCCCAGTAGAGCCCGACAGAGCCCGACAGGGCCCGACAGAGCCCGACAGGGCCCGACAGAGCCCGACAGGGCCCGACAGAGCCCGACAGAGCCCGACAGAGCCCGACAGAGCCCGACAGGGCCCGACAGAGCCCGACAGGGCCCGACAGAGCCCGACAGAGCCCGACAGGGCCCGACAGAGCCCGACAGAGCCCGACAGGGCCCGACAGGGCCCGACAGAGCCCGACAGAGCCCGACAGGGCCCAGTAGAGCCCGACAGAGCCCGACAGGGCCCGACAGAGCCCGACAGAGCCCGACAGGGCCCGACAGAGCCCGACAGGGCCCGATAGGGCCCAGTAGAGCCCGACAGAGCCCGACAGGGCCCGACAGGGCCCGACAGAGACCAGTAGAGCCCGACAGAGCCCGACAGAGCCCGACAGAGCTTGACAGAGCCCGACAGGGCCCGACCGAGCCCGACAGAGCCCAGTAGAGCCCGACAGAGCCCGACAGGGCCCAGTAGAGCCCAGTAGAACCCGACAGAGCCCAGTAGAGCCCAGTAGAGCCCGACAGAGCCCGACAGAGCCCGACAGAGTCCGACAGGGCCCGACAGGGCCCGACAGGGCCCGACAGAGCCCGACAGAGCCCGACAGAGCCCAGTAGAGCCCGACAGAGCCCGACAGAGCCCGACAGAGCTCGACAGGGCCCGACAGGGCCCGACAGGGCCCAGTAGAGCCCGACAGAGCCCGACAGGGCCCGACAGAGCCCGACAGAGCCCGACAGAGCCCGACAGGGCCCGACAGGGCACGACAGAGCCCGACAGAGCCCGACAGGGCCCGAAAGAGCCCGACAGAGCCCGACAGAGCCCGACAGGGCCCAGTAGAGCCCGACAGAGCCCGACAGAGCCCGACAGAGCCCGACAGGGCCCGACAGGGCCCGACAGAGCCAGTAGAGCTCGACAGAGCCCGACAGAGCCCGACAGGGCCCAGTAGAGCCCAGTAGAACCCGACAGAGCCCGACAGAGCCCGACAGAGCCCGACAGAGCTCGACAGGGCCCGACAGAGCTCGACAGGGCCCGACAGAGCCCGACAGAGCCCGACAGGGCCCGACAGGGCCCGACAGAGCCCGACAGAGCCCACTAGAGCCCGACAGAGCCCGACAGAGCCCGACAGAGCCCGACAGAGCCCGACAGAGCCCGACAGGGCCCAGTAGAGCCCGACAGAGCCCGACAGAGCCCGACAGAGCCCGACAGGGCCCAGTAGAACCCGACAGAACCCGACAGAGCCCGACAGAGCCCGACAGAGCCCGACAGGGCCCGACAGAGCCCGACAGAGCCCGACAGGGCCCGACAGGGCCCAGTAGAGCCCGACAGAGCCCGACAGAGCCCGACAGGGCCCGACAGGGCCCAGTATAGCTCGACAGAGCCCGACAGAGCCCGACAGGGCCCGACAGGGCCCGACAGAGCCCGACAGAGCCCGACAGAGCCCGACAGAGCCTGACAGGGCCCGACAGGGCCCGACAGAGCCCGACAGAGCCCGACAGGGCCCGACAGAGCCCGACAGAGACCAGTAGAGCCCGACAGAGCCCGACAGAGCCCGACAGGGCCCGACAGGGCCCAGTAGAGTCCGACAGAGCCCGACAGGGCCCGACAGGGCCCGACAGGGCCCAGTAGAGCCCAGTAGAACCCGACAGAGCCCAATAGAGCCCGACAGAGCCCGACAGAGCCCGACAGGGCCCGACAGGGCCCGACAGGGCCCGACAGGGCCCGACAGAGCCCGACAGAACCCGACAGAGCCCGACAGAGCCCAGTAGAGCCCGACAGAGCCCGACAGAGCCCGACAGAGCTCGACAGGGCCCGACAGGGCCCGACAGAGACCGACAGAGCCCGACAGAGCCCGACAGAGCCCAGTAGAGCCCAACAGAGCCCGACAGAGCCCGACAGAGCTCGACAGGGCCCAGTAGAGCCCGACAGAGCCCGACAGAGCCCGACAGAGCTCGACAGGGCCCGACAGAGCCCGACAGAGCCCGACAGAGCCCGACAGAACCCGACAGAGCCCGACAGAGCCCAGTAGAGCCCGACAGAGCCCGACAGAGCCCGACAGAGCCCGACAGAGCCCGACAGAGTCCAGTAGAGCCCGACAGAGCCCAGTAGAGCCCGACAGAGCCCGACAGAGCCCGACAGAGCCCGACAGGGCCCGACAGAGCCCGACAGGGCCCAGTAGAGCCCGACAGAGCCCGCCAGAGCCCGACAGAGCCCGACAGGGCCCGACAGAGCCCGACAGAGCCCAGTAGAGCTCGACAGAGCCCGACAGGGCCCGACAGAGCCCGACAGGGCCCAGTAGAGCCCGACAGAGCTCGACAGGGCCCGACAGAGCCCGACAGAGCCCGACAGGGCCCGACAGGGCCCGACAGGGCCCGACAGAGCCCGACAGAGCCCGACAGGGCCCGACAGGGCCCGACAGGGCCCGACAGGGCCCGACAGAGCCCGACAGGGCCCGACAGAGCCCGACAGAGCCCGACAGGGCCCAGTAGAGCCCGACAGAGCCCGACAGAGCCCGACAGAGCCCGACAGGGCCCGACAGGGCCCGACAGGGCCCAGTAGAGCTCGACAGAGCCCGACAGAGCCCGACAGGGCCCGACAGGGCCCGACAGGGCCCGACAGGGCCCAGTAGAGCTCGACAGAGCCCGACAGAGCTCGACAGGGCCCGACAGGGCCCGACAGGGCCCGACAGAGCCCGACAGAGCCCGACAGGGCCCAGTAGAGCCCGACAGAGCCCGACAGAGCCCGACAGAGCCCGACAGGGCCCGACAGGGCCCGACAGGGCCCAGTAGAGCTCGACAGAGCCCGACAGAGCCCGACAGGGCCCGACAGGGCCCGACAGGGCCCGACAGGGCCCAGTAGAGCTCGACAGAGCCCGACAGAGCCCGACAGGGCCCGACAGGGCCCGACAGGGCCCGACAGAGCCCGACAGAGACCAGTAGAGCCCGACAGAGCCCGACAGAGCCCGACAGAGCCCGACAGGGCCCGACAGGGCCCGACCGAGCCCGACAGAGCCCAGTAGAGCCTGACAGAGCCCGACAGAGCCCGACAGGGCTCAGTAGAGCCCAGTAGAACCCGACAGAGCCCGACAGAGCCCGACTGAGCCCGACAGAGCCCGACAGGGCCCGACAGGGCCCGACAGGGCCCGACAGAGACCGACAGAGCCCGACAGAGCCCGACAGAGACCGACAGGGCCCGACAGAGCCCGACAGAGCCCGACAGAGCCCAACAGAGCCCGACAGAGCCCGACAGGGCCCGACAGAGCCCGACAGAACCCGACAGAGCCCAGTAGAGCCCGACAGAGCCTGACAGAGCCCGACAGAGCCCGGCAGAGCCCGACAGGGCCCGACAGGGCCCGACAGAGCCCGACAGAGCCCGACAGGGCCCAGTACAGCCCGACAGAGCCCGACAGAGCCCGACAGAGCCCGACAAAGCCCGACAGGGCCCGACAGGGCCCGACAGGGCCCGACAGAGCCCGACAGGGCCCAACAGAGCCCGACAGAGCCCGACAGAGCCCGACAGGGCCCGACAGAGCCCGACAGAGCCCGACAGAGCCCGACAGAGCCCGACAGAGCCCGACAGGGCCCAGTAGAGCCCGACAGAGCCTGACAGAGCCCGACAAAGCCCGACAGGGCCCGACAGGGCCCGACAGGGCCCGACAGAGCCTGACAGAGCCCAGTAGAGCTCGACAGAGCCCGACAGAGCCCGACAGGGCCCGACAGGGCCCGACAGGGCCCAGTAGAGCTCGACAGAGCCCGACAGAGCCCGACAGGGCCCAACAGGGCCCAACAGGGCCCGACAGGGCCCGACAGGGCCCAGTAGAGCCCGACAGAGCCCGACAGGGCCCGACAGGGCCCGACAGAGCCCGACAGAGCCCGACAGGGCCCGACAGGGCCCGACAGAGCCCGACAGAGACCAGTAGAGCCCGACAGAGCCGGACAGAGCCCGACAGAGCCCGACAGAGCCCAGTAGAGCCCAGTAGAGCCCGACAGAGCCTGACAGAGCCCGACAGATCCCGACAGGGCCCAGTAGAGTCCGACAGAGCCCGACAGGGCCCGACAGGGCCCGACAGGGCCCAGTAGAGCCCAGTAGAACCCGACAGAGCCCAATAGAGCCCGACAGAGCCCGACAGAGCCCGACAGGGCCCGACAGGGCCCGACAGGGCCCGACAGGGCCCGACAGAGCCCGACAGAACCCGACAGAGCCCGATAGAGCCCAGTAGAGCCCGACAGAGCCCGACAGAGCCCGACAGAGCTCGACAGGGCCCGACAGAGACCGACAGAGCCCGACAGAGCCCGACAGGGCCCGACAGGGCCCGACAGAGCCCGACAGAGCCCGACAGAGCCCAGTAGAGCCCGACAGAGCCCGACAGAGCCCGACAGAGCTCGACAGGGCCCAGTAGAGCCCGACAGAGCCCGACAGAGGCCGACAGAGCTCGACAGGGCCCGACAGAGCCCGACAGAGCCCGACAGAGCCCGACAGAGCCCGACAGAGCCCGACAGAGCCCAGTAGAGCCCGACAGAGCCCGACAGAGCCCGACAGAGCCCGACAGAGCCCAGTAGAGCCCGACAGAGCCCAGTAGAGCCCGACAGAGCCCGACAGAGCCCGACAGAGCCCGACAGGGCCCGACAGAGCCCGACAGAGCCCGACAGGGCCCGACAGAGCCCGACAGAGCCCAGTAGAGCTCGACAGAGCCCGACAGGGCCCGACAGAGCCCGACAGAGCCCGACAGGGCCCAGTAGAGCCCGACAGAGCTCGACAGGGCCCGACAGAGCCCGACAGAGACCGACAGGGCCCGACAGGGCCCGACAGGGCCCGACAGGGCCCGACAGAGCCCGACAGAGCCCGACAGGGCCCAGTAGAGCCCGACAGAGCCCGACAGAGCCCGACAGGGCCCGACAGGGCCCGACAGAGCCCAGTAGAGCTCGACAGAGCCCGACAGAGCCCGACAGGGCCCGACAGGGCCCGACAGGGCCCAGTAGAGCCCGACAGAGCCCGACAGGGCCCGACAGGGCCCGACAGAGCCCGACAGGGCCCGACAGGGCCCGACAGAGCCCGACAGAGACCAGTAGAGCCCGACAGAGCCTGACAGAGCCCGACAGAGCCCGACAGGGCCCGACCGAGCCCGACAGAGCCCAGTAGAGCCCG
Organism: Caloenas nicobarica; assembly: GCF_036013445.1. Classification (NCBI taxonomy): domain Eukaryota; kingdom Metazoa; phylum Chordata; class Aves; order Columbiformes; family Columbidae; genus Caloenas; species Caloenas nicobarica. The sequence continues at coordinate 123,434 of NW_027017290.1, read as the reverse complement.
ACAGAGCCCGACAGAGCCCGACAGAGCCCGACAGTGCCCGACAGAGCCCGACAGGGCCCGACAGGGCCCGACAGAGCCCGACAGGGCCCGACAGGGCCCGACAGAGACCGACAGAGCCCGACAGAGCCCGACAGAGACCGACAGGACCCGACAGAGCCCGACAGAGCCCGACAGAGCCCGACAGAGCCCGACAGAGCCCAACAGAGCCCGACAGAGCCCGACAGGGCCCGACAGAGCCCGACAGAACCCGACAGAGCCCAGTAGAGCCCGACAGAGCCTGACAGAGCCCGACAGAGCCCGGCAGAGCCCGACAGGGCCCGACAGGGCCCGACAGGGCCCGACAGAGCCCGACAGAGCCCGACAGAGCCCGACAAAGCCCGACAGGGCCCGACAGGGCCCGACAGGGCCCGACAGGGCCCGACAGAGCCCGACAGAGCCCGACAGGGCCCGACAGAGCCCGACAGAGCCCGACAGAGCCCGACAGGGCCCAGTACAGCCCGACAGAGCCCGACAGAGCCCGACAGAGCCCGACAGGGCCCGACAGGGCCCGACAGGGCCCGACAGAGCCTGACAGAGCCCAGTAGAGCTCGACAGAGCCCGACAGAGCCCGACAGGGCCCGACAGAGCCCGACAGGGCCCGACAGGGCCCAACAGGGCCCAGTAGAGCCCGACAGAGCCCGACAGGGCCCGACAGAGCCCGACAGGGCCCGACAGGGCCCGACAGGGCCCGACAGAGCCCGACAGAGCCCGACAGGGCCCGACAGGGCCCGACAGAGCCCGACAGAGCCCGACAGGGCCCAGTAGAGCCCGACAGAGCCCGACAGAGCCCGACAGAGCCCGACAGAGCCCGACAGGGCCCGACAGAGCCCGACAGGGCCCGACAGAGCCCAGTAGAGCTCGACAGAGCCCGACAGAGCCCGACAGGGCCCAGTAGAGCCCGACAGAGCCCGACAGGGCCCGACAGGGCCCGACAGAGACCAGTAGAGCCCGACAGAGCCCGACAGAGCCCGACAGAGCTTGACAGAGCCCGACAGGGCCCGACCGAGCCCGACAGAGCCCAGTAGAGCCCGACAGAGCCCGACAGGGCCCAGTAGAGCCCAGTAGAACCCGACAGAGCCCAGTAGAGCCCGACAGAGCCCGACAGAGCCCGACAGAGCCCGACAGGGCCCGACAGGGCCCGACAGGGCCCGACAGAGCCCGACAGAACCCGACAGAACCCGACAGAGCCCAGTAGAGCCCGACAGAGCCCGACAGAGCCCGACAGAGCTCGACAGGGCCCGACAGGGCCCGACAGGGCCCAGTAGAGCCCGACAGAGCCCGATAGGGCCCGACAGAGCCCGACAGAGCCCGACAGAGCCCGACAGGGCCCGACAGGGCACGACAGAGCCCGACAGAGCCCGACAGGGCCCGAAAGAGCCCGACAGAGCCCGACAGGGCCCAGTAGAGCCCGACAGAGCCCGACAGAGCCCGACAGAGCCCGACAGGGCCCGACAGAGCCCGACAGAGCCCGACAGGGCCCAGTAGAGCCCAGTAGAACCCGACAGAGCCCGACAGAGCCCGACAGAGCCCGACAGAGCTCGACAGGGCCCGACAGAGCCCGACAGAGCCCGACAGGGCCCGACAGGGCCCGACAGAGCCCGACAGAGCCCGACAGAGCCCAGTAGAGCCCGACAGAGCCCGACAGAGCCCGACAGAGCCCGACAGAGCCCGACAGGGCCCAGTAGAGCCCGACAGAGCCCGACAGAGCCCGACAGAGCCCGACAGGGCCCGACAGGGCCCGACAGAGCCCGACAGAGCCCAGTAGAGCTCGACAGAGCCCGACAGAGCCCGACAGGGCCCGACAGGGCCCGACAGAGCCCGACAGGGCCCGACAGGGCCCGACAGGGCCCAGTAGAGCCCGACAGAGCCCGACAGGGCCCGACAGAGCCCGACAGAGCCCGACAGGGCCCAGTAGAGCCCAGTAGAACCCGACAGAGCCCCATAGAGCCCGACAGAGCCCGACAGAGCCCGACAGGGCCCGATAGGGCCCGACAGAGCCCGACAGAGCCCGACAGGGCCCGACAGAGCCCGACAGAACCCGACAGAGCCCGACAGAGCCCAGTAGAGCCCGACAGAGCCCGACAGAGCCCGACAGAGCTCGACAGGGCCCGACAGGGCCCGACAGAGCCCGACAGAGCCCAGTAGAGCTCGACAGAGCCCGACAGAGCCCGACAGGGCCCGACAGAGCCCGACAGGGCCCGACAGGGCCCGACAGGGCCCGACAGAGCCCGACAGGGCCCAGTAGAGCCCGACAGAGCCCGACAGGGCCTGACTAAGCCCGACAGGGCCCGACAGGGCCCGACAGGGCCCGACAGAGCCCGACAGAGCCCGACAGAGCCCGACAGGGCCCGACAGGGCCCGACAGGGCCCGACAGAGCCCGACAGAGCCCGACAGAGCCCAGTAGAGCCCGACAGAGCCCGAAAGAGCCCGACAGAGCCCGACAGGGCCCGACAGGGCCCGACAGGGCCCAGTAGAGCTCGACAGAGCCCGACAGAGCCCGACAGGGCCCAACAGGGCCCGACAGGGCCCGACAGGGCCCAGTAGAGCCCGACAGAGCCCGACAGGGCCCGACAGGGCCCGACAGAGCCCGACAGAGCCCGACAGGGCCCGACAGGGCCCGACAGAGCCCAGTAGAGCCCGAAAGAGCCGGACAGAGCCCGACAGAGCCCGACAGAGCCCGACAGAGCCCGACAGAGCCCGACAGGGCCCGACCGAGCCCGACAGGGCCCGACCGAGCCCGACAGAGCCCGACAGAGCCCGACAGGGCCCGACAGGGCCCAGTAGAGCCCGACAGAGCCCGACAGAGCCCGACAGAGCCCGACAGGGCCCGACAGAGCCCGACAGAGCCCAGTAGAGCTCGACAGAGCCCGACAGAGCCCGACAGGGCCCGACAGAGCCCGACAGGGCCCGACAGGGCCCGACAGGGCCCGACAGAGCCCGACAGGGCCCAGTAGAGCCCGACAGAGCCCGACAGGGCCTGACAGAGCCCGACAGGGCCCGTCAGGGCCCGACAGGGCCCGACAGAGCCCGACAGAGCCCGACAGAGCCCGACAGGGCCCGATAGGGCCCGACAGAGACCAGTAGAGCCCGACAGAGCCGGACAGAGCCCGACAGAGCCCGACAGAGCCCGACAGAGCCCGACAGGGCCCGACCGAGCCCGACAGGGCCCGACAGAGCCCGACAGAGCCCGACAGAGCCCGACAGGGCCCGACAGGGCCCAGTAGAGCCCGACAGAGCCCGACAGAGCCCGACAGAGCCCGACAGGGCCCGACAGGGCCCGACAGGGCCCGACAGAGCCCAGTAGAGCTCGACAGAGCCCGACAGAGCCCGACAGGGCCCGACAGAGCCCGACAGGGCCCGACAGGGCCCGACAGGGCCCGACAGAGCCCGACAGGGCCCAGTAGAGCCCGACAGAGCCCGACAGGGCCTGACAGAGCCCGACAGGGCCCGTCAGGGCCCGACAGGGCCCGACAGAGCCCGACAGAGCCCGACAGAGCCCGACAGGGCCCGATAGGGCCCGACAGAGCCCGACAGAGCCCGACAGAGCCCAGTAGAGCCCGAAAGAGCCCGACAGAGCCCGACAGGGCCCGACAGGGCCCGACAGGGCCCAGTAGAGCTCGACAGAGCCCGACAGAGCCCGACAGGGCGCAACAGGGCCCGACAGGGCCCGACAGGGCCCAGTAGAGCCCGACAGAGCCCGACAGGGCCCGACAGGGCCCGACAGAGCCCGACAGAGCCCGACAGGGCCCGACAGGGCCCGACAGAGACCAGTAGAGCCCGACAGAGCCGGACAGAGCCCGACAGAGCCCGACAGAGCCCGACAGAGCCCGACAGAGCCCGACAGGGCCCGACCGAGCCCAACAGAGCCCAGTAGAGGCCGACAGAGCCCGACAGAGCCCGACAGAGCCCGACAGGGCCCGACAGGGCCCGACAGGGCCCAGTAGAGCCCGACAGAGCCCGACAGGGCCCGACACGGCCCGACAGAGCCCAGTAGAGCCCGACAGACCCCGACTGAGCCCAGTAGAGCCCAGTAGAGCCCGACAGAGCCTGACAGAGCCCGACAGAGCCCGACAGAACCCGACAGAACCCGAGAGAGCCCGACAGAGCCCAGTAGAGCCCGACAGAGCCCGACAGGGCCCGACAGAGCCCGACAGAGCCCAGTAGAGCTCGACAGAGCCCGACAGAGCCCGACAGGGCCCGACAGGGCCCAGTAGAGCCCGACAGAGCCCGACAGAGCCCGACAGGTCCCGACAGGGCCCGTCAGAGCCCGACAGAGCCCGACAGGGCCCGACAGAGACCAGTAGAGCCCGACAGAGCCCGACAGAGCCCGACAGAGCCCGACAGGGCCCAACCGAGCCCGACAGAGCCCAGTAGAGCCCGACAGAGCCCGACAGAGCCCGACAGAGCCCGACAGAGCCCGACAGAGCCCGACAGGGCCCAGTAGAGCCCAGTAGAACCCGACAGAGCCCGACAGAGCCCGACAGAGCCCGACAGAGCCCGACAGAGCCCGACAGAGCCCGACAGAGCCCGACAGGGCCCGACAGGGCCCGACAGGGCCCGACAGGGCCCGACAGAGCCCGACAGAGCCCGACAGAGCCCGACAGAGCCCGACAGGGCCCAGTAGAACCCGACAGAACCCGACAGAGCCCGACAGAGCCCGACAGAGCCCGACAGGGCCCGACAGAGCCCGACAGAGCCCGACAGGGCCCGACAGGGCCCGACAGGGCCCAGTAGAGCCCGACAGAGCCCGACAGAGCCCGACAGAGCCCGACAGGGCCCGACAGGGCCCAGTATAGCTCGACAGAGCCCGACAGAGCCCGACAGGGCCCGACAGGGCCCGACAGGGCCCGACAGAGCCCGACAGAGCCCGACAGAGCCTGACAGGGCCCGACAGGGCCCGACAGAGCCCGACAGAGCCCGACAGGGCCCGACAGAGCCCGACAGAGACCAGTAGAGCCCGACAGAGCCCGACAGAGCCCGACAGAGCCCGACAGGGCCCGACAGGGCCCGACAGGGCCCGACAGGGCCCAGTAGAGTCCGACAGAGCCCGACAGAGCCCGACAGAGCCCGACAGGGCCCGACAGGGCCCGACAGAGCCCGACAGAGCCCAGTAGAGCTCGACAGAGCCCGACAGAGCCCGACAGGGCCCGACAGGGCCCGACAGAGCCCGACAGGGCCCGACAGGGCCCGACAGGGCCCAGTAGAGCCCGACAGAGCCCGACAGGGCCCGACAGAGCCCGACAGAGCCCGACAGGGCCCAGTAGAGCCCAGTAGAACCCGACAGAGCCCCATAGAGCCCGACAGAGCCCGACAGAGCCCGACAGGGCCCGATAGGGCCCGACAGAGCCCGACAGAGCCCGACAGGGCCCGACAGAGCCCGACAGAACCCGACAGAGCCCGACAGAGCCCAGTAGAGCCCGACAGAGCCCGACAGAGCCCGACAGAGCTCGACAGGGCCCGACAGGGCCCGACAGAGCCCGACAGAGCCCAGTAGAGCTCGACAGAGCCCGACAGAGCCCGACAGGGCCCGACAGAGCCCGACAGGGCCCGACAGGGCCCGACAGGGCCCGACAGAGCCCGACAGGGCCCAGTAGAGCCCGACAGAGCCCGACAGGGCCTGACTAAGCCCGACAGGGCCCGACAGGGCCCGACAGGGCCCGACAGAGCCCGACAGAGCCCGACAGAGCCCGACAGGGCCCGACAGGGCCCGACAGGGCCCGACAGAGCCCGACAGAGCCCGACAGAGCCCAGTAGAGCCCGACAGAGCCCGAAAGAGCCCGACAGAGCCCGACAGGGCCCGACAGGGCCCGACAGGGCCCAGTAGAGCTCGACAGAGCCCGACAGAGCCCGACAGGGCCCAACAGGGCCCGACAGGGCCCGACAGGGCCCAGTAGAGCCCGACAGAGCCCGACAGGGCCCGACAGGGCCCGACAGAGCCCGACAGAGCCCGACAGGGCCCGACAGGGCCCGACAGAGCCCAGTAGAGCCCGAAAGAGCCGGACAGAGCCCGACAGAGCCCGACAGAGCCCGACAGAGCCCGACAGAGCCCGACAGGGCCCGACCGAGCCCGACAGGGCCCGACCGAGCCCGACAGAGCCCGACAGAGCCCGACAGGGCCCGACAGGGCCCAGTAGAGCCCGACAGAGCCCGACAGAGCCCGACAGAGCCCGACAGGGCCCGACAGAGCCCGACAGAGCCCAGTAGAGCTCGACAGAGCCCGACAGAGCCCGACAGGGCCCGACAGAGCCCGACAGGGCCCGACAGGGCCCGACAGGGCCCGACAGAGCCCGACAGGGCCCAGTAGAGCCCGACAGAGCCCGACAGGGCCTGACAGAGCCCGACAGGGCCCGTCAGGGCCCGACAGGGCCCGACAGAGCCCGACAGAGCCCGACAGAGCCCGACAGGGCCCGATAGGGCCCGACAGAGACCAGTAGAGCCCGACAGAGCCGGACAGAGCCCGACAGAGCCCGACAGAGCCCGACAGAGCCCGACAGGGCCCGACCGAGCCCGACAGGGCCCGACAGAGCCCGACAGAGCCCGACAGAGCCCGACAGGGCCCGACAGGGCCCAGTAGAGCCCGACAGAGCCCGACAGAGCCCGACAGAGCCCGACAGGGCCCGACAGGGCCCGACAGGGCCCGACAGAGCCCAGTAGAGCTCGACAGAGCCCGACAGAGCCCGACAGGGCCCGACAGAGCCCGACAGGGCCCGACAGGGCCCGACAGGGCCCGACAGAGCCCGACAGGGCCCAGTAGAGCCCGACAGAGCCCGACAGGGCCTGACAGAGCCCGACAGGGCCCGTCAGGGCCCGACAGGGCCCGACAGAGCCCGACAGAGCCCGACAGAGCCCGACAGGGCCCGATAGGGCCCGACAGAGCCCGACAGAGCCCGACAGAGCCCAGTAGAGCCCGAAAGAGCCCGACAGAGCCCGACAGGGCCCGACAGGGCCCGACAGGGCCCAGTAGAGCTCGACAGAGCCCGACAGAGCCCGACAGGGCGCAACAGGGCCCGACAGGGCCCGACAGGGCCCAGTAGAGCCCGACAGAGCCCGACAGGGCCCGACAGGGCCCGACAGAGCCCGACAGAGCCCGACAGGGCCCGACAGGGCCCGACAGAGACCAGTAGAGCCCGACAGAGCCGGACAGAGCCCGACAGAGCCCGACAGAGCCCGACAGAGCCCGACAGAGCCCGACAGGGCCCGACCGAGCCCAACAGAGCCCAGTAGAGGCCGACAGAGCCCGACAGAGCCCGACAGAGCCCGACAGGGCCCGACAGGGCCCGACAGGGCCCAGTAGAGCCCGACAGAGCCCGACAGGGCCCGACACGGCCCGACAGAGCCCAGTAGAGCCCGACAGACCCCGACTGAGCCCAGTAGAGCCCAGTAGAGCCCGACAGAGCCTGACAGAGCCCGACAGAGCCCGACAGAACCCGACAGAACCCGAGAGAGCCCGACAGAGCCCAGTAGAGCCCGACAGAGCCCGACAGGGCCCGACAGAGCCCGACAGAGCCCAGTAGAGCTCGACAGAGCCCGACAGAGCCCGACAGGGCCCGACAGGGCCCAGTAGAGCCCGACAGAGCCCGACAGAGCCCGACAGGTCCCGACAGGGCCCGTCAGAGCCCGACAGAGCCCGACAGGGCCCGACAGAGACCAGTAGAGCCCGACAGAGCCCGACAGAGCCCGACAGAGCCCGACAGGGCCCAACCGAGCCCGACAGAGCCCAGTAGAGCCCGACAGAGCCCGACAGAGCCCGACAGAGCCCGACAGAGCCCGACAGAGCCCGACAGGGCCCAGTAGAGCCCAGTAGAACCCGACAGAGCCCGACAGAGCCCGACAGAGCCCGACAGAGCCCGACAGAGCCCGACAGGGCCCGACAGGGCCCGACAGGGCCCGACAGGGCCCGACAGAGCCCGACAGAGCCCGACAGAGCCCGACAGAGCCCGACAGGGCCCAGTAGAACCCGACAGAACCCGACAGAGCCCGACAGAGCCCGACAGAGCCCGACAGGGCCCGACAGAGCCCGACAGAGCCCGACAGGGCCCGACAGGGCCCGACAGGGCCCAGTAGAGCCCGACAGAGCCCGACAGAGCCCGACAGAGCCCGACAGGGCCCGACAGGGCCCAGTATAGCTCGACAGAGCCCGACAGAGCCCGACAGGGCCCGACAGGGCCCGACAGGGCCCGACAGAGCCCGACAGAGCCCGACAGAGCCTGACAGGGCCCGACAGGGCCCGACAGAGCCCGACAGAGCCCGACAGGGCCCGACAGAGCCCGACAGAGACCAGTAGAGCCCGACAGAGCCCGACAGAGCCCGACAGAGCCCGACAGGGCCCGACAGGGCCCGACAGGGCCCGACAGGGCCCAGTAGAGTCCGACAGAGCCCGACAGGGCCCGACAGGGCCCGACAGGGCCCAGTAGAGCCCAGTAGAACCCGACAGAGCCCAATAGAGCCCGACAGAGCCCGACAGAGCCCGACAGGGCCCGACAGGGCCCGACAGGGCCCGACAGGGCCCGACAGAACCCGACAGAGCCCGACAGAGCCCAGTAGAGCCCGACAGAGCCCGACAGAGCCCGACAGAGCCCGACAGGGCCCGACCGAGCCCGACAGAGCCCGACAGAGCCCGACAGAGCCCGACAGGGCCCGACCGAGCCCGACAGGGCCCGACCGAGCCCGACAGAGCCCGACAGAGCCCGACAGGGCCCGACAGGGCCCAGTAGAGCCCGACAGAGCCCGACAGAGCCCGACAGAGCCCGACAGGGCCCGACAGAGCCCGACAGAGCCCAGTAGAGCTCGACAGAGCCCGACAGAGCCCGACAGGGCCCGACAGAGCCCGACAGGGCCCGACAGGGCCCGACAGGGCCCGACAGAGCCCGACAGGGCCCAGTAGAGCCCGACAGAGCCCGACAGGGCCTGACAGAGCCCGACAGGGCCCGTCAGGGCCCGACAGGGCCCGACAGAGCCCGACAGAGCCCGACAGAGCCCGACAGGGCCCGATAGGGCCCGACAGAGACCAGTAGAGCCCGACAGAGCCGGACAGAGCCCGACAGAGCCCGACAGAGCCCGACAGAGCCCGACAGGGCCCGACCGAGCCCGACAGGGCCCGACAGAGCCCGACAGAGCCCGACAGAGCCCGACAGGGCCCGACAGGGCCCAGTAGAGCCCGACAGAGCCCGACAGAGCCCGACAGAGCCCGACAGGGCCCGACAGGGCCCGACAGAGCCCGACAGAGCCCAGTAGAGCTCGACAGAGCCCGACAGAGCCCGACAGGGCCCGACAGAGCCCGACAGGGCCCGACAGGGCCCGACAGGGCCCGACAGAGCCCGACAGGGCCCAGTAGAGCCCGACAGAGCCCGACAGGGCCTGACAGAGCCCGACAGGGCCCGTCAGGGCCCGACAGGGCCCGACAGAGCCCGACAGAGCCCGACAGAGCCCGACAGGGCCCGATAGGGCCCGACAGAGCCCGACAGAGCCCGACAGAGCCCAGTAGAGCCCGAAAGAGCCCGACAGAGCCCGACAGGGCCCGACAGGGCCCGACAGGGCCCAGTAGAGCTCGACAGAGCCCGACAGAGCCCGACAGGGCGCAACAGGGCCCGACAGGGCCCGACAGGGCCCAGTAGAGCCCGACAGAGCCCGACAGGGCCCGACAGGGCCCGACAGAGCCCGACAGAGCCCGACAGGGCCCGACAGGGCCCGACAGAGACCAGTAGAGCCCGACAGAGCCGGACAGAGCCCGACAGAGCCCGACAGAGCCCGACAGAGCCCGACAGAGCCCGACAGGGCCCGACCGAGCCCAACAGAGCCCAGTAGAGGCCGACAGAGCCCGACAGAGCCCGACAGAGCCCGACAGGGCCCGACAGGGCCCGACAGGGCCCAGTAGAGCCCGACAGAGCCCGACAGGGCCCGACACGGCCCGACAGAGCCCAGTAGAGCCCGACAGACCCCGACTGAGCCCAGTAGAGCCCAGTAGAGCCCGACAGAGCCTGACAGAGCCCGACAGAGCCCGACAGAACCCGACAGAACCCGAGAGAGCCCGACAGAGCCCAGTAGAGCCCGACAGAGCCCGACAGGGCCCGACAGAGCCCGACAGAGCCCAGTAGAGCTCGACAGAGCCCGACAGAGCCCGACAGGGCCCGACAGGGCCCAGTAGAGCCCGACAGAGCCCGACAGAGCCCGACAGGTCCCGACAGGGCCCGTCAGAGCCCGACAGAGCCCGACAGGGCCCGACAGAGACCAGTAGAGCCCGACAGAGCCCGACAGAGCCCGACAGAGCCCGACAGGGCCCGACCGAGCCCGACAGAGCCCAGTAGAGCCCGACAGAGCCCGACAGAGCCCGACAGAGCCCGACAGAGCCCGACAGGGCCCAGTAGAGCCCAGTAGAACCCGACAGAGCCCGACAGAGCCCGACAGAGCCCGACAGAGCCCGACAGAGCCCGACAGGGCCCGACAGGGCCCGACAGGGCCCGACAGGGCCCGACAGAGCCCGACAGAGCCCGACAGAGCCCGACAGAGCCCGACAGGGCCCAGTAGAACCCGACAGAACCCGACAGAGCCCGACAGAGCCCGACAGAGCCCGACAGGGCCCGACAGAGCCCGACAGAGCCCGACAGGGCCCGACAGGGCCCGACAGGGCCCAGTAGAGCCCGACAGAGCCCGACAGAGCCCGACAGAGCCCGACAGGGCCCGACAGGGCCCAGTATAGCTCGACAGAGCCCGACAGAGCCCGACAGGGCCCGACAGGGCCCGACAGGGCCCGACAGAGCCCGACAGAGCCCGACAGAGCCTGACAGGGCCCGACAGGGCCCGACAGAGCCCGACAGAGCCCGACAGGGCCCGACAGAGCCCGACAGAGACCAGTAGAGCCCGACAGAGCCCGACAGAGCCCGACAGAGCCCGACAGGGCCCGACAGGGCCCGACAGGGCCCGACAGGGCCCAGTAGAGTCCGACAGAGCCCGACAGGGCCCGACAGGGCCCGACAGGGCCCAGTAGAGCCCAGTAGAACCCGACAGAGCCCAATAGAGCCCGACAGAGCCCGACAGAGCCCGACAGGGCCCGACAGGGCCCGACAGGGCCCGACAGGGCCCGACAGAACCCGACAGAGCCCGACAGAGCCCAGTAGAGCCCGACAGAGCCCGACAGAGCCCGACAGAGCTCGACAGGGCCCGACAGGGCCCGACAGAGACCGACAGAGCCCGACAGAGCCCGACAGAACCCGACAGAGCCCGACAGGGCCCGACAGGGCCCGACAGTGCCCGACAGGGCCCGACAGGGCCCGACAGAGACCGACAGAGCCCGACAGAACCCGACAGAGCCCGACAGAGCCCAGTAGAGCCCGACAGAGCCCGACAGAGCCCGACAGAGCCCGACAGGGCCCGACAGGGCCCGACAGAGCCCGACAGAGCCCGACAAAGCCCGACAGGGCCCGACAGGGCCCGACAGGGCCCGACAGAGCCCGACAGAGCCCGACAGAGCCCAGTAGAGCCCGACAGAGCCCGCCAGAGCCCGACAGAGCCCGACAGAGCCCGACAGGGCCCGACAGGGCCCGACAGAGCCCGACAGGGCCCAGTAGAGCCCGACAGAGCCCGACAGGGCCTCACAGAGCCCGACAGGGCCCAACAGGGACCGACAGAGCCCGACAGAGCCCGACAGAGCCCGACAGGGCCCGACAGAGCCCGACAGGGCCCGACAGAGCCCGAAAGAGCCCGACAGAGCCCGACAGGGCCCAGTAGAGCTCGACAGAGCCCGACAGAGCCCGACAGGGCCCGACAGGGCCCGACAGAGCCCGACAGAGCCCGACAGAGCCCGACAGAGCCCGACAGAGCCCGACAGGGCCCGACAGAGCCCGACAGAGACCAGTAGAGCCCGACAGAGCCGGACAGAGCCCGACAGAGCCCGACAGAGCCCGACAGAGCCCGACAGAGCCCGACAGGGCCCAGTAGAGCCCGACAGGGCCCGACAGAGCCCAGTAGAGCCCGACAGAGCCCGACAGAGCCCAGTAGAGCCCAGTAGAGCCCGACAGAGCCTGACAGAGCCCGACAGAGCCCGACAGAACCCGACAGAACCCGACAGAACCCGAGAGAGCCCGACAGAGCCCAGTACAGCCCGACAGAGCCCGACAGAGCCCGACAGGGACCGACAGGGACCGACAGGGAACAGTAGAGCCCAGTAGAGCCCGACAGAGCCCGACAGAGCCCAGTAGAGCCCGACAGAGCCCGACAGAGCCCGACAGAGCCCGACAGAGCCCGACAGAGCCCGACAGGGCCCAGTAGATCCCGACAGAGCCCGACAGAGCCCGACAGAGCCCGACAGGGCCCGACAGAGCCCCACAGAGCCCGACAGAGCCCAGTAGAGCTCGACAGAGCCCGACAGAGCCCGACAGGGCCCGACAGGGCCCGACAGAGCCCGACAGGGCCCGACAGGGCCCGACAGGGCCCAGTAGAGCCCGACAGAGCCCGACAGGGCCCGACAGAGCCCGACAGAGCCCGACAGGGCCCAGTAGAGCCCAGTAGAACCCGACAGAGCCCAATAGAGCCCGACAGAGCCCGACAGAGCCCGACAGGGCCCGACAGAGCCCGACAGAGCCCGACAGAGCCCGACAGGGCCCGACAGAGCCCGACAGAACCCGACAGAGCCCGACAGAGCCCAGTAGAGCCCGACAGAGCCCGACAGAGCCCGACAGAGCTCGACAGGGCCCGACAGAGCCCGACAGAGCCCGACAGAGCCCGACAGAGCCCGACAGAGCCCGACAGGGCCCAGTAGAGCCCAGTAGAACCCGACAGAGCCCGACAGAGCCCGACAGAGCCCGACAGAGCCCGACAGGGCCCGACAGGGCCCGACAGGGCCCGACAGAGCCCGACAGAGCCCGACAGAGCCCGACAGAGCCCGACAGGGCCCAGTAGAACCCGACAGAACCCGACAGAGCCCGACAGAGCCCGACAGAGCCCGACAGAGCCCGACAGGGCCCGACAGAGCCCGACAGAGCCCGACAGGGCCCGACAGGGCCCGACAGGGCCCAGTAGAGCCCGACAGAGCCCGACAGAGCCCGACAGAGCCCGACAGGGCCCGACAGGGCCCAGTATAGCTCGACAGAGCCCGACAGAGCCCGACAGGGCCCGACAGGGCCCGACAGGGCCCGACAGAGCCCGACAGAGCCCGACAGAGCCCGACAGAGCCTGACAGGGCCCGACAGGGCCCGACAGAGCCCGACAGAGCCCGACAGGGCCCGACAGAGCCCGACAGAGACCAGTAGAGCCCGACAGAGCCCGACAGAGCCCGACAGAGCCCGACAGGGCCCGACAGGGCCCAGTAGAGTCCGACAGAGCCCGACAGGGCCCGACAGGGCCCGACAGGGCCCAGTAGAGCCCAGTAGACCCCGACAGAGCCCAATAGAGCCCGACAGAGCCCGACAGAGCCCGACAGGGCCCGACAGGGCCCGACAGGGCCCGACAGAACCCGACAGAACCCGACAGAGCCCAGTAGAGCCCGACAGAGCCCGACAGAGCCCGACAGAGCTCGACAGGGCCCGACAGGGCCCGACAGAGACCGACAGAGCCCGACAGAGCCCGACAGAACCCGACAGAGCCCGACAGGGCCCGACAGGGCCCGACAGTGCCCGACAGGGCCCGACAGGGCCCGACAGAGACCGACAGAGCCCGACAGAACCCGACAGAGCCCGACAGAGCCCAGTAGAGCCCGACAGAGCCCGACAGAGCCCGACAGAGCCCGACAGGGCCCGACAGGGCCCGACAGAGCCCGACAGAGCCCGACAAAGCCCGACAGGGCCCGACAGGGCCCGACAGGGCCCGACAGAGCCCGACAGAGCCCGACAGAGCCCAGTAGAGCCCGACAGAGCCCGCCAGAGCCCGACAGAGCCCGACAGAGCCCGACAGGGCCCGACAGGGCCCGACAGAGCCCGACAGGGCCCAGTAGAGCCCGACAGAGCCCGACAGGGCCTCACAGAGCCCGACAGGGCCCAACAGGGACCGACAGAGCCCGACAGAGCCCGACAGAGCCCGACAGAGCCCGACAGGGCCCGACAGAGCCCGACAGGGCCCGACAGAGCCCGACAGAGCCCGAAAGAGCCCGACAGAGCCCGACAGGGCCCAGTAGAGCTCGACAGAGCCCGACAGAGCCCGACAGGGCCCGACAGGGCCCGACAGAGCCCGACAGAGCCCGACAGAGCCCGACAGAGCCCGACAGGGCCCGACAGAGCCCGACAGAGACCAGTAGAGCCCGACAGAGCCGGACAGAGCCCGACAGAGCCCGACAGAGCCCGACAGAGCCCGACAGGGCCCGACCGAGCCCAAAAGAGCCCAGTAGAGCCCGACAGAGCCCGACAGGGCCCAGTAGAGCCCGACAGAGCCCGACAGGGCCCGACAGGGCCCGACAGAGCCCAATAGAGCCCGACAGAGCCCGACAGAGCCCAGTAGAGCCCAGTAGAGCCCGACAGAGCCTGACAGAGCCCGACAGAGCCCGACAGAACGGGACAGAACCCGACAGAACCCGAGAGAGCCCGACAGAGCCCAGTACAGCCCGACAGAGCCCGACAGAGCCCGACAGGGACCGACAGGGACCGACAGGGAACAGTAGAGCCCAGTAGAGCCCGACAGAGCCCGACAGAGCCCAGTAGAGCCCGACAGAGCCCGACAGAGCCCGACAGAGCCCGACAGAGCCCGACAGGGCCCAGTAGAGCCCGACAGAGCCCGACAGAGCCCGACAGAGCCCGACAGGGCCCGACAGAGCCCCACAGAGCCCGACAGAGCCCAGTAGAGCTCGACAGAGCCCGACAGAGCCCGACAGGGCCCGACAGGGCCCGACAGGGCCCAGTAGAGCCCGACAGAGCCCGACAGGGCCCGACAGAGCCCGACAGAGCCCGACAGAGCCCGACAGGGCCCAGTAGAGCCCAGTAGAACCCGACAGAGCCCAATAGAGCCCGACAGAGCCCGACAGAGCCCGACAGGGCCCGACAGGGCCCGACAGAGCCCGACAGAGCCCGACAGAGCCCGACAGGGCCCGACAGAGCCCGACAGAACCCGACAGAGCCCGACAGAGCCCAGTAGAGCCCGACAGAGCCCGACAGAGCCCGACAGAGCTCGACAGGGCCCGACAGGGCCCGACAGGGCCCGACAGGGCCCGACAGAGACCGACAGAGCCCGACAGAACCCGACAGAGCCCGACAGAGCCCAGTAGAGCCCGACAGAGCCCGACAGAGCCCGACAGAGCCCGACAGAGCCCGACAGAGCCCGACAGAGCCCGACAGAGCCCGACAGGGCCCGACAGAGCCCGACAGGGCCCGACAGGGCCCGACAGGGCCCGACAGGGCCCGACAGAGCCCGACAGAGCCCGACAGAGCCCGACAGGGCCCGACAGGGCCCAGTAGAGCCCGACAGAGCCCGACAGAGCCCGACAGAGCCCGACAGGGCCCGACAGGGCCCGACAGAGCCCGACAGAGCCCAGTAGAGCCCGACAGGGCCCGACAGAGCCCGACAGGGCCCGACAGGGCCCGACAGGGCCCGACAGGGCCCGACAGGGCCCAGTAGAGCCCGACAGAGCCCGACAGGGCCCGACAGAGCCCGACAGGGCCCGACAGAGCCCGACAGAGCCCGAAAGAGCCCGACAGAGCCCGACAGGGCCCAGTAGAGCTCGACAGAGCCCGACAGAGCCCGACAGGGTCCGACAGGGCCCGACAGAGCCCGACAGAGCCCGACAGAGCCCGACAGAGCCCGACAGAGCCCGACAGAGACCAGTAGAGCCCGACAGAGCCGGACAGAGCCCGACAGAGCCCGACAGAGCCCGACAGAGCCCGACAGGGCCCGACCGAGCCCAAAAGAGCCCAGTAGAGCCCGACAGAGCCCGACAGGGCCCAGTAGAGCCCGACAGAGCCCGACAGAGCCCGACAGAGCTCGACAGGGCCCGACAGGGCCCGACAGAGACCGACAGAGCCCGACAGAGCCCGACAGAACCCGACAGAGCCCGACAGGGCCCGACAGGGCCCGACAGTGCCCGACAGGGCCCGACAGGGCCCGACAGAGACCGACAGAGCCCGACAGAACCCGACAGAGCCCGACAGAGCCCAGTAGAGCCCGACAGAGCCCGACAGAGCCCGACAGAGCCCGACAGGGCCCGACAGGGCCCGACAGAGCCCGACAGAGCCCGACAAAGCCCGACAGGGCCCGACAGGGCCCGACAGGGCCCGACAGAGCCCGACAGAGCCCGACAGAGCCCAGTAGAGCCCGACAGAGCCCGCCAGAGCCCGACAGAGCCCGACAGAGCCCGACAGGGCCCGACAGGGCCCGACAGAGCCCGACAGGGCCCAGTAGAGCCCGACAGAGCCCGACAGGGCCTCACAGAGCCCGACAGGGCCCAACAGGGACCGACAGAGCCCGACAGAGCCCGACAGAGCCCGACAGAGCCCGACAGGGCCCGACAGAGCCCGACAGGGCCCGACAGAGCCCGACAGAGCCCGAAAGAGCCCGACAGAGCCCGACAGGTCCCAGTAGAGCTCGACAGAGCCCGACAGAGCCCGACAGGGCCCGACAGGGCCCGACAGAGCCCGACAGAGCCCGACAGAGCCCGACAGAGCCCGACAGGGCCCGACAGAGCCCGACAGAGAACAGTAGAGCCCGACAGAGCCGGACAGAGCCCGACAGAGCCCGACAGAGCCCGACAGAGCCCGACAGGGCCCGACCGAGCCCAAAAGAGCCCAGTAGAGCCCGACAGAGCCCGACAGGGCCCAGTAGAGCCCGACAGAGCCCGACAGGGCCCGACAGGGCCCGACAGAGCCCAGTAGAGCCCGACAGAGCCCGACAGAGCCCAGTAGAGCCCAGTAGAGCCCGACAGAGCCTGACAGAGCCCGACAGAGCCCGACAGAACGGGACAGAACCCGACAGAACCCGAGAGAGCCCGACAGAGCCCAGTACAGCCCGACAGAGCCCGACAGAGCCCGACAGGGACCGACAGGGACCGACAGGGAACAGTAGAGCCCAGTAGAGCCCGACAGAGCCCGACAGAGCCCAGTAGAGCCCGACAGAGCCCGACAGAGCCCGACAGAGCCCGACAGAGCCCGACAGGGCCCAGTAGAGCCCGACAGAGCCCGACAGAGCCCGACAGAGCCCGACAGGGCCCGACAGAGCCCCACAGAGCCCGACAGAGCCCAGTAGAGCTCGACAGAGCCCGACAGAGCCCGACAGGGCCCAACAGGGCCCGACAGGGCCCAGTAGAGCCCGACAGAGCCCGACAGAGCCCGACAGAGCCCGACAGAGCCCGACAGAGCCCGACAGGGCCCAGTAGAGCCCAGTAGAACCCGACAGAGCCCAATAGAGCCCGACAGAGCCCGACAGAGCCCGACAGGGCCCGACAGGGCCCGACAGAGCCCGACAGAGCCCGACAGAGCCCGACAGGGCCCGACAGAGCCCGACAGAACCCGACAGAGCCCGACAGAGCCCAGTAGAGCCCGACAGAGCCCGACAGAGCCCGACAGAGCTCGACAGGGCCCGACAGGGCCCGACAGGGCCCGACAGGGCCCGACAGAGACCGACAGAGCCCGACAGAACCCGACAGAGCCCGACAGAGCCCAGTAGAGCCCGACAGAGCCCGACAGAGCCCGACAGAGCCCGACAGAGCCCGACAGAGCCCGACAGGGCCCGACAGAGCCCGACAGGGCCCGACAGGGCCCGACAGGGCCCGACAGGGCCCGACAGAGCCCGACAGAGCCCGACAGAGCCCGACAGGGCCCGACAGGGCCCAGTAGAGCCCGACAGAGCCCGACAGAGCCCGACAGGGCCCGACAGGGCCCGACAGGGCCCGACAGAGCCCGACAGAGCCCAGTAGAGCCCGACAGGGCCCGACAGAGCCCGACAGGGCCCGACAGGGCCCGACAGAGCCCGACAGAGCCCGACAGAGCCCGACAGAGCCCGACAGGGCCCGACAGAGCCCGACAGAGACCAGTAGAGCCCGACAGAGCCGGACAGAGCCCGACAGAGCCCGACAGAGCCCGACAGGGCCCGACCGAGCCCAAAAGAGCCCAGTAGAGCCCGACAGAGCCCGACAGGGCCCAGTAGAGCCCGACAGAGCCCGACAGGGCCCGACAGAGCCCAATAGAGCCCGACAGAGCCCGACAGAGCCCAGTAGAGCCCAGTAGAGCCCGACAGAGCCTGACAGAGCCCGACAGAGCCCGACAGAACGGGACAGAACCCGACAGAACCCGAGAGAGCCCGACAGAGCCCAGTACAGCCCGACAGAGCCCGACAGAGCCCGACAGGGACCGACAGGGACCGACAGGGAACAGTAGAGCCCAGTAGAGCCCGACAGAGCCCGACAGAGCCCAGTAGAGCCCGACAGAGCCCGACAGAGCCCGACAGAGCCCGACAGAGCCCGACAGGGCCCAGTAGAGCCCGACAGAGCCCGACAGAGCCCGACAGAGCCCGACAGGGCCCGACAGAGCCCCACAGAGCCCGACAGAGCCCAGTAGAGCTCGACAGAGCCCGACAGAGCCCGACAGGGCCCGACAGGGCCCGACAGGGCCCAGTAGAGCCCGACAGAGCCCGACAGGGCCCGACAGAGCCCGACAGAGCCCGACAGAGCCCGACAGGGCCCAGTAGAGCCCAGTAGAACCCGACAGAGCCCAATAGAGCCCGACAGAGCCCGACAGAGCCCGACAGGGCCCGACAGGGCCCGACAGAGCCCGACAGAGCCCGACAGAGCCCGACAGGGCCCGACAGAGCCCGACAGAACCCGACAGAGCCCGACAGAGCCCAGTAGAGCCCGACAGAGCCCGACAGAGCCCGACAGAGCTCGACAGGGCCCGACAGGGCCCGACAGGGCCCGACAGGGCCCGACAGAGACCGACAGAGCCCGACAGAACCCGACAGAGCCCGACAGAGCCCAGTAGAGCCCGACAGAGCCCGACAGAGCCCGACAGAGCCCGACAGAGCCCGACAGAGCCCGACAGAGCCCGACAGGGCCCGACAGAGCCCGACAGGGCCCGACAGGGCCCGACAGGGCCCGACAGGGCCCGACAGAGCCCGACAGAGCCCGACAGAGCCCGACAGGGCCCGACAGGGCCCAGTAGAGCCCGACAGAGCCCGACAGAGCCCGACAGAGCCCGACAGGGCCCGACAGGGCCCGACAGAGCCCGACAGAGCCCAGTAGAGCCCGACAGGGCCCGACAGAGCCCGACAGGGCCCGACAGGGCCCGACAGGGCCCAGTAGAGCCCGACAGAGCCCGACAGGGCCCGACAGAGCCCGACAGGGCCCGACAGAGCCCGACAGAGCCCGAAAGAGCCCGACAGAGCCCGACAGGGCCCAGTAGAGCTCGACAGAGCCCGACAGAGCCCGACAGGGTCCGACAGGGCCCGACAGAGCCCGACAGAGCCCGACAGAGCCCGACAGAGCCCGACAGAGCCCGACAGAGCCCGACAGAGACCAGTAGAGCCCGACAGAGCCGGACAGAGCCCGACAGAGCCCGACAGAGCCCGACAGAGCCCGACAGGGCCCGACCGAGCCCAAAAGAGCCCAGTAGAGCCCGACAGAGCCCGACAGGGCCCAGTAGAGCCCGACAGAGCCCGACAGGGCCCGACAGGGCCCGACAGTGCCCGACAGGGCCCGACAGGGCCCGACAGAGACCGACAGAGCCCGACAGAACCCGACAGAGCCCGACAGAGCCCAGTAGAGCCCGACAGAGCCCGACAGAGCCCGACAGAGCCCGACAGGGCCCGACAGGGCCCGACAGAGCCCGACAGAGCCCGACAAAGCCCGACAGGGCCCGACAGGGCCCGACAGGGCCCGACAGAGCCCGACAGAGCCCGACAGAGCCCAGTAGAGCCCGACAGAGCCCGCCAGAGCCCGACAGAGCCCGACAGAGCCCGACAGGGCCCGACAGGGCCCGACAGAGCCCGACAGGGCCCAGTAGAGCCCGACAGAGCCCGACAGGGCCTCACAGAGCCCGACAGGGCCCAACAGGGACCGACAGAGCCCGACAGAGCCCGACAGAGCCCGACAGAGCCCGACAGGGCCCGACAGAGCCCGACAGGGCCCGACAGAGCCCGACAGAGCCCGAAAGAGCCCGTCAGAGCCCGACAGGGCCCAGTAGAGCTCGACAGAGCCCGACAGAGCCCGACAGGGCCCGACAGGGCCCGACAGAGCCCGACAGAGCCCGACAGAGCCCGACAGAGCCCGACAGGGCCCGACAGAGCCCGACAGAGAACAGTAGAGCCCGACAGAGCCGGACAGAGCCCGACAGAGCCCGACAGAGCCCGACAGAGCCCGACAGGGCCCGACCGAGCCCAAAAGAGCCCAGTAGAGCCCGACAGAGCCCGACAGGGCCCAGTAGAGCCCGACAGAGCCCGACAGGGCCCGACAGGGCCCGACAGAGCCCAGTAGAGCCCGACAGAGCCCGACAGAGCCCAGTAGAGCCCAGTAGAGCCCGACAGAGCCTGACAGAGCCCGACAGAGCCCGACAGAACGGGACAGAACCCGACAGAACCCGAGAGAGCCCGACAGAGCCCAGTACAGCCCGACAGAGCCCGACAGAGCCCGACAGGGACCGACAGGGACCGACAGGGAACAGTAGAGCCCAGTAGAGCCCGACAGAGCCCGACAGAGCCCAGTAGAGCCCGACAGAGCCCGACAGAGCCCGACAGAGCCCGACAGAGCCCGACAGGGCCCAGTAGAGCCCGACAGAGCCCGACAGAGCCCGACAGAGCCCGACAGGGCCCGACAGAGCCCCACAGAGCCCGACAGAGCCCAGTAGAGCTCGACAGAGCCCGACAGAGCCCGACAGGGCCCAACAGGGCCCGACAGGGCCCAGTAGAGCCCGACAGAGCCCGACAGGGCCCGACAGAGCCCGACAGAGCCCGACAGAGCCCGACAGGGCCCAGTAGAGCCCAGTAGAACCCGACAGAGCCCAATAGAGCCCGACAGAGCCCGACAGGGCCCGACAGGGCCCGACAGAGCCCGACAGAACCCGACAGAGCCCGACAGAGCCCAGTAGAGCCCGACAGAGCCCGACAGAGCCCGACAGAGCTCGACAGGGCCCGACAGGGCCCGACAGGGCCCGACAGGGCCCGACAGAGACCGACAGAGCCCGACAGAACCCGACAGAGCCCGACAGAGCCCAGTAGAGCCCGACAGAGCCCGACAGAGCCCGACAGAGCCCGACAGAGCCCGACAGAGCCCGACAGAGCCCGACAGGGCCCGACAGAGCCCGACAGGGCCCGACAGGGCCCGACAGGGCCCGACAGGGCCCGACAGAGCCCGACAGAGCCCGACAGAGCCCGACAGGGCCCGACAGGGCCCAGTAGAGCCCGACAGAGCCCGACAGAGCCCGACAGGGCCCGACAGGGCCCGACAGGGCCCGACAGAGCCCGACAGAGCCCAGTAGAGCCCGACAGGGCCCGACAGAGCCCGACAGGGCCCGACAGGGCCCGACAGGGCCCGACATAGCCCGACAGGGCCCAGTAGAGCCCGACAGAGCCCGACAGGGCCCGACAGAGCCCGACAGGGCCCGACAGAGCCCGACAGAGCCCGAAAGAGCCCGACAGAGCCCGACAGGGCCCAGTAGAGCTCGACAGAGCCCGACAGAGCCCGACAGGGCCCGACAGGGCCCGACAGAGCCCGACAGAGCCCGACAGAGCCCGACAGAGCCCGACAGAGCCCGACAGGGCCCGACAGAGCCCGACAGAGACCAGTAGAGCCCGACAGAGCCGGACAGAGCCCGACAGAGCCCGACAGAGCCCGACAGAGCCCGACAGGGCCCGACCGAGCCCAAAAGAGCCCAGTAGAGCCCGACAGAGCCCGACAGGGCCCAGTAGAGCCCGACAGAGCCCGACAGGGCCCGACAGGGCCCGACAGAGCCCAGTAGAGCCCGACAGAGCCCGACAGAGCCCAGTAGAGCCCAGTAGAGCCCGACAGAGCCTGACAGAGCCCGACAGAGCCCGACAGAACCCGACAGAACCCGACAGAACCCGAGAGAGCCCGACAGAGCCCAGTACAGCCCGACAGAGCCCGACAGAGCCCGACAGGGACCGACAGGGACCGACAGGGAACAGTAGAGCCCAGTAGAGCCCGACAGAGCCCGACAGAGCCCAGTAGAGCCCGACAGAGCCCGACAGAGCCCGACAGAGCCCGACAGAGCCCGACAGGGCCCAGTAGAGCCCGACAGAGCCCGACAGAGCCCGACAGAGCCCGACAGGGCCCGACAGAGCCCCACAGAGCCCGACAGAGCCCAGTAGAGCTCGACAGAGCCCGACAGAGCCCGACAGGGCCCGACAGGGCCCGACAGAGCCCGACAGGGCCCGACAGGGCCCGACAGGGCCCAGTAGAGCCCGACAGAGCCCGACAGGGCCCGACAGAGCCCGACAGAGCCCGACAGAGCCCGACAGGGCCCAGTAGAGCCCAGTAGAGCCCGACAGAGCCCAATAGAGCCCGGCAGAGCCCGACAGAGCCCGACAGGGCCCGACAGGGCCCGACAGAGCCCGACAGAGCCCGACAGAGCCCGACAGGGCCCGACAGAGCCCGACAGAACCCGACAGAGCCCGACAGAGCCCAGTAGAGCCCGACAGAGCCCGACAGAGCTCAACAGGGCCCGACAGGACCCGACAGAGACCGACAGGGCCCGACAGAGCCCGACAGGGCCCGACAGGGCCCGACAGGGCCCGACAGAGACCGACAGAGCCCGACAGAACCCGACAGAGCCCGACAGAGCCCAGTAGAGCCCGACAGAGCCCGACAGAGCCCGACAGAGCCCGACAGAGCCCGACAGAGCCCGACAGGGCCCGACAGAGCCCGACAGGGCCCGACAGGGCCCGACAGGGCCCGACAGGGCCCGACAGAGCCCGACAGAGCCCGACAGAGCCCGACAGGGCCCGACAGGGCCCAGTAGAGCCCGACAGAGCCCGACAGAGCCCGACAGAGCCCGACAGGGCCCGACAGGGCCCGACAGAGCCCGACAGAGCCCAGTAGAGCTCGACAGAGCCCGACAGAGCCCGACAGGGCCCGACAGAGCCCGACAGGGCCCGACAGGGCCCGACAGGGCCCGACAGGGCCCGACAGGGCCCAGTAGAGCCCGACAGAGCCCGACAGGGCCTGACAGAGCCCGACAGGGCCCGACAGGGCCCGACAGGGCCCGACAGGGCCCGACAGAGCCCGACAGGGCCCGACAGAGCCCGACAGGGCCCGACCGAGCCCAAAAGTGCCCAGTAGAGCCCGACAGAGCCCGACAGAGCCCGACAGAGCCCGACAGAGCCCGACAGAGCCCGACAGAGCCCGACAGGGCCCAGTAGAGCCCGACAGAGCCCGACAGGGCCCGACAGGGCCCGACAGGGCCCGACAGAGCCCAGTAGAGCCCGACAGAGCCCGACAGAGCCCAGTACAGCCCAGTAGAGCCCGACAGAGCCTGACAGAGCCCGACAGAGCCCGACAGAACCCGACAGAACCCGACAGAGCCCGACAGAGCCCGACAGAGCCCGACAGGGACCGACAGGGACCGACAGGGAACAGTAGAGCCCAGTAGAGCCCGACAGAGCCCGACAGAGCCCGACAGAGCCCGACAGGGCCCGAAAGAGCCCGACAGAGCCCAGTAGAGCTCGACAGAGCCCGACAGAGCCCGACAGGTCCCGACAGGGCCCGTCAGAGCCCGACAGAGCCCGACAGGGCCCGACAGAGACCAGTAGAGCCCGACAGAGCCCGACAGAGCCCGACAGAACCCGACAGAGCCCGACCGAGCCCGACCGAGCCCAGTAGAGCCCGACAGAGCCCGACAGAGCCCGACAGAGCCCGACAGAGCCCGACAGAGCCCGACAGGGCCCAGTAGAGCCCAGTAGAACCCGACAGAGCCCGACAGAGCCCGACAGAGCCCGACAGGGCCCGACAGGGCCCGACAGGGCCCGACAGAGCCCGACAGGGCCCGACAGGGCCCGACAGAGCCCGACAGAACCCAGTAGAGCCCGACAGAGCCCGACAGAGCCCAGTAGAGCCCGACAGAGCCCGACAGAGCCCGACAGAGACCGACAGGGCCCAGTAGAGCCCGACAGAGACAGACAGAGCCCGACAGGGCCCGACAGAGCCCGACAGAGCCCGACAGGGCCCAGTAGAGCCCGACAGAGCCCGACAGAGCCCGACAGGGCCCGACAGGGCCCGACAGGGCCCGACAGAGCCCGACAGAGCCCGACAGAGCCCGACAGAGCCCGACAGGGCCCGACAGAGCCCGACAGAACCCGACAGAGCCCGACAGAGCCCGACAGAGCCCGACAGGGCCCGACAGAGCCCGACAGAGCCCGACAGAGCCCAACAGAGCCCGACAGAGCCCGACAGGGCCCGACAGAGCCCGACAGGGCCCGACAGAGCCCGACAGAGCCCGACAGAACCCGACAGAGCCCGACAGAGCCCAGTAGAGCCCGACAGAGCCCGACAGAGCCCGACAGAGCTCGACAGGGCCCGACAGAGCCCGACAGAACCCGACAGAGCCCGACAGAGCCCGACAGAGCCCAGTAGAGCCCGACAGAGCCCGACAGAGCCCGACAGAGCCCGACAGAGCCCGACAGAGCCCGACAGAGCCCGACAGGGCCCGACAGAGCCCGACAGAGCCCGACAAAGCCCGACAGGGCCCGACAGGGCCCGACAGGGCCCGACAGAGCCCGACAGAGCCCGACAGAGCCCGACAGGGCCCAGTAGAGCCCGACAGAGCCCGCCAGAGCCCGACAGAGCCCGCCAGAGCCCGACATGGCCCGACAGAGCCCGACAGAGCCCAGTAGAGCTCGACAGAGCCCGACAGAGCCCGACAGGGCCCGACAGGGCCCGACAGGGCCCGATAGGGCCCAGTAGAGCCCGACAGAGCCCGACAGGGCCCGACAGAGCCCGACAGAGCCCGACAGGGCCCGACAGGGCCCGACAGGGCCCGACAGAGCCCGACAGGGCCCGACAGAGCCCGACAGGGCCCAGTCGAGCCCGACAGAGCCCGACAGAGCCCGACAGAGCCCGACAGGGCCCGACAGGGCCCGACAGAGCCCAGTAGAGCTCGACAGAGCCCGACAGAGCCCGACAGGGCCCGACAGGGCCCGACAGGGCCCAGTAGAGCCCGACAGAGCCCGACAGAGCCTGACAGGGCCCGACAGGGCCCGACAGAGCCCGACAGAGCCCGACAGAGCCCGACAGGGCCCGACCGAGCCCGACAGAGCCCAGTAGAGCCCGACAGAGCCCGACAGAGCCCGACAGAGCCCGACAGAGCCCGACAGAGCCTGACAGGGCCCAGTAGAGCCCAGTAGAACCCGACAGAGCCCGACAGGGCCCGACAGGGCCCGACAGAGCCCGACAGGGCCCGACAGAGCCCGACAGGGCCCGACAGAGCCCGACAGGGCCCGACAGGGCCCGACAGGGCCCGACAGGGCCCGACAGAGCCCGACAGAGCCCGACAGGGCCCGACAGGGCCCGACAGAGCACAGTAGAGCTCGACAGAGCCCGACAGAGCCCGACAGGGCCCGACAGGGCCCGACAGGGCCCTACAGAGCCCGTCAGAGCCCGACAGGGCCCGACAGGGCCCGACAGAGCCCGACAGAGCCCGACAGGGCCCAGTAGAGCCCGACAGAGCCCGACAGAGCCCGACAGAGCCCGACAGGGCCCGACAGAGCCTGACAGAGCCCGACAGAGCCCGACAGAGCCCGACAGGGCCCGACAGGGCCCGACAGAGCCCGACAGGGCCCGACAGAGCCCGACAGAGCCCGACAGAGCCCGACAGGGCCCGACAGGGCCCAGTAGAGCCCGACAGAGCCCGCCAGAGCCCGACAGGGCCCGACAGAGCCCGACAGAGCCCAGTAGAGCTCGACAGAGCCCGACAGAGCCCGACAGGGCCCGACAGGGCCCGACAGGGCCCGACAGGGCCCAGTAGAGCCTGACAGAGCCCGACAGAGCCCGACAGGGCCCGACAGAGCCCGACAGAGCCCGACAGGGAACAGTAGAACCCGACAGAGCCCGACAGAGCCCGACAGGGCCCGACAGGGCCCGACAGAGCCAAGTAGAGCTCGACAGAGCCCGACAGAGCCCGACAGAGCCCGACAGGGCCCAGTAGAGCCCGACAGAGCCCGACAGAGCCCGACAGGGCCCGACAGGGCCCGACAGGACCCGACAGAGCCCGACAGGGCCCGACAGGGCCCGACAGAGACCAGTAGAGCCCGAGAGAGCCCGAGAGAGCCCGAGAGAGCCCGACAGGGCCCGACAGAGCCCGACAGAGCCCGACAGGGCCCGACAGGGCCCGACAGGGCCCGACAGGGCCCGACAGAGCCCGACAAAGCCCGACAGAGCTAGACAGGGCCCGACAGGACCTGACAGAGCCCGACAGAACCCGACAGGGCCCGACAGGGCCCGACAGAGCCCAGTAGAGCCCGACAGAGCCCGACAGAGCCCGACAGAGCCCGACAGAGCCCGACAGAGCCCGACAGGGCCCAGTAGAGCCCGACAGAGCCCGACAGAGCCCGGCAGAGCCCGACAGGGCCCGACAGAGACCGACAGGGCCCGAAAGAGCCCGACAGGGCCCAGTAGAGCTCGACAGAGCCCGACAGAGCCCGACAGGGCCCGACAGGGCCCGACAGGGCCCAGTAGAGCCCGACAGAGCCCGACGGAGCCCGACAGGGCCCGACAGGGCCCGACAGAGCCCGACAGAGCCCGACAGAGACCAGTACAGCCCGACAGAGCCGGACAGAGCCCGACAGAGCCCGACAGAGCCCGACAGGGCCCGACAGGGCCCGACAGGGCCCAGTAGAGCCCAGTAGAACCCGACAGAGCCCAATAGAGCCCGACAGAGCCCGACAGAGCCCGACAGGGCCCGACAGGGCCCGACAGGGCCCGACAGAGCCCGACAGAGCCCGACAGAGCCCGACAGAGCCCAGTAGAGCCCGACAGAGCCCGACAGAGCCCGACAGAGCTCGACAGGGCCCGACAGGGCCCGACAGAGACCGACAGAGCCCGACAGAGCCCGACAGAACCCGACAGAGCCCGACAGGGCCCGACAGTGCCCGACAGGGCCCGACAGAGCCCGACAGGGCCCGACAGGGCCCGACAGAGACCGACAGAACCCGACAGAGCCCGACAGGGCCCGACAGGGCCCGACAGAACCCGACAGAGCCCGACAGGGCCCGACAGGGCCCGACAGAGACCGACAGAGCCCGACAGAACCCGACAGAGCCCGACAGAGCCCAGTAGAGCCCGACAGAGCCCGACAGAGCCCGACAGAGCCCGACAGGGCCCGACAGGGCCCGACAGAGCCCGACAGAGCCCGACAAAGCCCGACAGGGCCCGACAGGGCCCGACAGGGCCCGACAGAGCCCGACAGAGCCCGACAGAGCCCAGTAGAGCCCGACAGAGCCCGCCAGAGCCCGACAGAGCCCGACAGAGCCCGACAGGGCCCGACAGGGCCCGACAGAGCCCGACAGGGCCCAGTAGAGCCCGACAGAGCCCGACAGGGCCTCACAGAGCCCGACAGGGCCCAACAGGGACCGACAGAGCCCGACAGAGCCCGACAGAGCCCGACAGGGCCCGACAGAGCCCGACAGGGCCCGACAGAGCCCGACAGAGCCCGAAAGAGCCCGACAGAGCCCGACAGGGCCCAGTAGAGCTCGACAGAGCCCGACAGAGCCCGACAGGGCCCGACAGGGCCCGACAGAGCCCGACAGAGCCCGACAGAGCCCGACAGAGCCCGACAGAGCCCGACAGGGCCCGACAGAGCCCGACAGAGACCAGTAGAGCCCGACAGAGCCGGACAGAGCCCGACAGAGCCCGACAGAGCCCGACAGGGCCCGACCGAGCCCAAAAGAGCCCAGTAGAGCCCGACAGAACCCGACAGGGCCCAGTAGAGCCCGACAGAGCCCGACAGGGCCCGACAGGGCCCGACAGAGCCCAGTAGAGCCCGACAGAGCCCGACAGAGCCCAGTAGAGCCCAGTAGAGCCCGACAGAGCCTGACAGAGCCCGACAGAGCCCGACAGAACCCGACAGAACCCGACAGAACCCAAGAGAGCCCGACAGAGCCCAGTACAGCCCGACAGAGCCCGACAGAGCCCGACAGGGACCGACAGGGACCGACAGGGAACAGTAGAGCCCAGTAGAGCCCGACAGAGCCCGACAGAGCCCAGTAGAGCCCGACAGAGCCCGACAGAGCCCGACAGAGCCCGACAGAGCCCGACAGGGCCCAGTAGAGCCCGACAGAGCCCGACAGAGCCCGACAGAGCCCGACAGGGCCCGACAGAGCCCCACAGAGCCCGACAGAGCCCAGTAGAGCTCGACAGAGCCCGACAGAGCCCGACAGGGCCCGACAGGGCCCGACAGAGCCCGACAGGGCCCGACAGGGCCCGACAGGGCCCAGTAGAGCCCGACAGAGCCCGACAGGGCCCGACAGAGCCCGACAGAGCCCGACAGAGCCCGACAGGGCCCAGTAGAGCCCAGTAGAACCCGACAGAGCCCAATAGAGCCCGACAGAGCCCGACAGAGCCCGACAGGGCCCGACAGGGCCCGACAGGGCCCGACAGGGCCCGACAGAGCCCGACAGAGCCCGACAGGGCCCGACAGGGCCCGACAGAACCCGACAGAGCCCGACAGAGCCCAGTAGAGCCCGACAGAGCCCGACAGAGCCCGACAGAGCTCGACAGGGCCCGACAGGGCCCGACAGAGACCGACAGGGCCCGACAGAGCCCGACAGGGCCCGACAGGGCCCGACAGGGCCCGACAGGGCCCGACAGAGCCCGACAGAACCCGACAGAGCCCGACAGAGCCCAGTAGAGCCCGACAGAGCCCGACAGAGCCCGACAGAGCCCGACAGAGCCCGACAGAGCCCGACAGGGCCCGACAGAGCCCGACAGGGCCCGACAGGGCCCGACAGGGCCCGACAGGGCCCGACAGAGCCCGACAGAGCCCGACAGAGCCCGACAGGGCCCAGTAGAGCCCGACAGAGCCCGACAGAGCCCGACAGAGCCCGACAGGGCCCGACAGGGCCCGACAGAGCCCGACAGAGCCCAGTAGAGCTCGACAGAGCCCGACAGAGCCCGACAGGCCCGACAGGGCCCGACAGAGCCCGACAGGGCCCAGTAGAGCCCGACAGAGCCCGACAGGGCCCGACAGAGCCCGACAGGGCCCGACAGGGCCCGACAGGGCCCGACAGGGCCCGACAGAGCCCGACAGAGCCCGACAGAGCCCGAAAGGGCCCGACCGAGCCCAAAAGTGCCCAGTAGAGCCCGACAGAGCCCGACAGAGCCCGACAGAGCCCGACAGAGCCCGACAGAGCCCGACAGAGCCCGACAGGGCCCAGTAGAGCCCGACAGAGCCCGACAGGGCCCGACAGGGCCCGACAGGGCCCGACAGAGCCCAGTAGAGCCCGACAGAGCCCGACAGAGCCCAGTACAGCCCAGTAGAGCCCGACAGAGCCTGACAGAGCCCGACAGAGCCCGACAGAACCCGACAGAACCCGAGAGAGCCCGACAGAGCCCAGTACAGCCCGACAGAGCCCGACAGAGCCCGACAGGGACCGACAGGGACCGACAGGGAACAGTAGAGCCCAGTAGAGCCCGACAGAGCCCGACAGAGCCCGACAGAGCCCGACAGGGCCCGAAAGAGCCCGACAGAGCCCAGTAGAGCTCGACAGAGCCCGACAGGTCCGACAGGGCCCGTCAGAGCCCGACAGAGCCCGACAGGGCCCGACAGAGACCAGTAGAGCCCGACAGAGCCCGACAGAGCCCGACAGAACCCGACAGAGCCCGACCGAGCCCGACAGAGCCCAGTAGAGCCCGACAGAGCCCGACAGAGCCCGACAGAGCCCGACAGGGCCCGACAGGGCCCAGTAGAGCCCAGTAGAACCCGACAGAGCCCGACAGAGCCCGACAGAGCCCGACAGGGCCCGACAGGGCCCGACAGAGCCCGACAGGGCCCGACAGGGCCCGACAGAGCCCGACAGGGCCCGACAGGGCCCAGTAGAGCCCAGTAGAACCCGACAGAGCCCGACAGAGCCGACAGAGCCCGACAGGGCCCGACAGGGCCCGACAGGGCCCGACAGAGCCCGACAGGGCCCGACAGAGCCCGACAGAGCCCGACAGAGCCCGACAGGGCCCGACAGGGCCCGACAGAGCCCGACAGAACCCGACAGAGCCCGACAGAGCCCAGTAGAGCCCGACAGAGCCCGACAGAGCCCGACAGAGACCGACAGGGCCCAGTAGAGCCCGACAGAGACAGACAGAGCCCGACAGGGCCCGACAGAGCCCGACAGAGCCCGACAGGGCCCAGTAGAGCCCGACAGAGCCCGACAGAGCCCGACAGGGCCCGACAGGGCCCGACAGGGCCCGACAGAGCCCGACAGAGCCCGACAGAGCCCGACAGAGCCCGACAGAGCCCGACAGGGCCCGACAGAGCCCGACAGAGCCCGACAGAACCCGACAGAGCCCGACAGAGCCCGACAGAGCCCGACAGAGCCCGACAGGGCCCGACAGAGCCCGACAGGGCCCGACAGAGCCCAACAGAGCCCGACAGAGCCCGACAGGGCCCGACAGAGCCCGACAGGGCCCGACAGAGCCCGACAGAGCCCGACAGAACCCGACAGAGCCCGACAGAGCCCAGTAGAGCCCGACAGAGCCCGACAGAGCCCGACAGAGCTCGACAGGGCCCGACAGAGCCCGACAGAACCCGACAGAGCCCGACAGAGCCCAGTAGAGCCCGACAGAGCCCGACAGAGCCCGACAGAGCCCGACAGAGCCCGACAGAGCCCGACAGAGCCCGACAGGGCCCGACAGAGCCCGACAGAGCCCGACAAAGCCCGACAGGGCCCGACAGGGCCCGACAGGGCCCGACAGAGCCCGACAGAGCCCGACAGAGCCCGACAGAGCCCGACAGGGCCCAGTAGAGCCCGACAGAGCCCGCCAGAGCCCGACAGAGCCCGACAGAGCCCGACATGGCCCGACAGAGCCCGACAGAGCCCAGTAGAGCTCGACAGAGCCCGACAGAGCCCGACAGGGCCCGACAGGGCCCGACAGGGCCCGATAGGGCCCAGTAGAGCCCGACAGAGCCCGACAGGGCCCGACAGAGCCCGACAGAGCCCGACAGGGCCCGACAGGGCCCGACAGGGCCCAGTCGAGCCCGACAGAGCCCGACAGAGCCCGACAGGGCCCGACAGGGCCCGACAGAGCCCAGTAGAGCTCGACAGAGCCCGACAGAGCCCGACAGGGCCCGACAGGGCCCGACAGGGCCCAGTAGAGCCCGACAGAGCCCGACAGAGCCTGACAGGGCCCGACAGGGCCCGACAGAGCCCGACAGAGCCCGACAGAGCCCGACAGGGCCCGACCGAGCCCGACAGAGCCCAGTAGAGCCCGACAGAGCCCGACAGAGCCCGACAGAGCCCGACAGAGCCCGACAGAGCCTGACAGGGCCCAGTAGAGCCCAGTAGAACCCGACAGAGCCCGACAGGGCCCGACAGGGCCCGACAGAGCCCGACAGGGCCCGACAGAGCCCGACAGGGCCCGACAGAGCCCGACAGAGCCCGACAGAGCCCGACAGGGCCCGACAGGGCCCGACAGGGCCCGACAGAGCCCGACAGAGCCCGACAGATCCCGACAGGGCCCGACAGAGCACAGTAGAGCTCGACAGAGCCCGACAGAGCCCGACAGGGCCCGACAGGGCCCGACAGGGCCCTACAGAGCCCGTCAGAGCCCGACAGGGCCCGACAGGGCCCGACAGAGCCCGACAGAGCCCGACAGGGCCCAGTAGAGCCCGACAGAGCCCGACAGAGCCCGACAGAGCCCGACAGGGCCCGACAGAGCCTGACAGAGCCCGACAGAGCCCGACAGAGCCCGACAAAGCCCGACAGGGCCCGACATGGCCCGACAGAGCCCGACAGGGCCCGACAGAGCCCGACAGAGCCCGACAGAGCCCGACAGGGCCCGACAGGGCCCAGTAGAGCCCGACAGAGCCCGCCAGAGCCCGACAGGGCCCGACAGAGCCCGACAGAGCCCAGTAGAGCTCGACAGAGCCCGACAGAGCCCGACAGGGCCCGACAGGGCCCGACAGGGCCCGACAGGGCCCAGTAGAGCCTGACAGAGACCGACAGAGCCCGACAGAACCCGACAGAGCCCGACAGAGCCCAGTAGAGCCCGACAGAGCCCGACAGAGCCCGACAGAGCCCGACAGAGCCCGACAGAGCCCGACAGGGCCCGACAGAGCCCGACAGGGCCCGACAGGGCCCGACAGGGCCCGACAGAGCCCGACAGAGCCCGACAGAGCCCGACAGGGCCCAGTAGAGCCCGACAGAGCCCGACAGAGCCCGACAGAGCCCGACAGGGCCCGACAGGGCCCGACAGAGCCCGACAGAGCCCAGTAGAGCTCGACAGAGCCCGACAGAGCCCGACAGGGCCCGACAGAGCCCGACAGGGCCCGACAGGGCCCGACAGGGCCCGACAGAGCCCGACAGGGCCCAGTAGAGCCCGACAGAGCCCGACAGGGCCTGACAGAGCCCGACAGGGCCCGACAGGGCCCGACAGGGCCCGACAGGGCCCGACAGAGCCCGACAGAGCCCGACAGAGCCCGACAGGGCCCGACCGAGCCCAAAAGTGCCCAGTAGAGCCCGACAGAGCCCGACAGAGCCCGACAGAGCCCGACAGAGCCCGACAGAGCCCGACAGGGCCCAGTAGAGCCCGACAGAGCCCGACAGGGCCCGACAGGGCCCGACAGGGCCCGACAGAGCCCAGTAGAGCCCGACAGAGCCCGACAGAGCCCAGTACAGCCCAGTAGAGCCCGACAGAGCCTGACAGAGCCCGACAGAGCCCGACAGAACCCGACAGAACCCGAGAGAGCCCGACAGAGCCCAGTACAGCCCAGTAGAGCCCGACAGAGCCTGACAGAGCCCGACAGAACCCGACAGAACCCGACAGAACCCGACAGAGCCCGACAGAGCCCGACAGGGACCTACAGGGACCGACAGGGAACAGTAGAGCCCAGTAGAGCCCGACAGAGCCCGACAGAGCCCGACAGAGCCCGACAGGGCCCGAAAGAGCCCGACAGAGCCCAGTAGAGCTCGACAGAGCCCGACAGAGCCCGACAGGTCCCGACAGGGCCCGTCAGAGCCCGACAGAGCCCGACAGGGCCCGACAGAGACCAGTAGAGCCCGACAGAGCCCGACAGAGCCCGACAGAACCCGACAGAGCCCGACCGAGCCCGACCGAGCCCAGTAGAGCCCGACAGAGCCCGACAGAGCCCGACAGAGCCCGACAGAGCCCGACAGGGCCCAGTAGAGCCCAGTAGAACCCGACAGAGCCCGACAGAGCCCGACAGAGCCCGACAGGGCCCGACAGGGCCCGACAGGGCCCGACAGAGCCCGACAGGGCCCGACAGGGCCCGACAGAGCCCGACAGAACCCGACAGAGCCCGACAGAGCCCAGTAGAGCCCGACAGAGCCCGACAGAGCCCGACAGAGACCGACAGGGCCCAGTAGAGCCCGACAGAGACACACAGAGCCCGACAGGGCCCGACAGAGCCCGACAGAGCCCGACAGGGCCCAGTAGAGCCCGACAGAGCCCGACAGAGCCCGACAGGGCCCGACAGGGCCCGACAGGGCCCGACAGAGCCCGACAGAGCCCGACAGAGCCCGACAGAGCCCGACAGGGCCCGACAGAGCCCGACAGAGCCCGACAGAACCCGACAGAGCCCGACAGAGCCCGACAGGGCCCGACAGAGCCCGACAGAGCCCGACAGAGCCCAACAGAGCCCGACAGAGCCCGACAGAGCCCGACAGGGCCCGACAGAGCCCGACAGGGCCCGACAGAGCCCGACAGAGCCCGACAGAACCCGACAGAGCCCGACAGAGCCCAGTAGAGCCCGACAGAGCCCGACAGAGCCCGACAGAGCTCGACAGGGCCCGACAGAGCCCGACAGAACCCGACAGAGCCCGACAGAGCCCGACAGAGCCCAGTAGAGCCCGACAGAGCCCGACAGAGCCCGACAGAGCCCGACAGAGCCCGACAGAGCCCGACAGGGCCCGACAGAGCCCGACAGAGCCCGACAGAGCCCGACAAAGCCCGACAGGGCCCGACAGGGCCCGACAGGGCCCGACAGGGCCCGACAGAGCCCGACAGAGCCCGACAGAGCCCGACAGGGCCCAGTAGAGCCCGACAGAGCCCGCCAGAGCCCGACAGAGCCCGACAGAGCCCGACATGGCCCGACAGAGCCCGACAGAGCCCGACAGAGCCCAGTAGAGCTCGACAGAGCCCGACAGAGCCCGACAGGGCCCGACAGGGCCCGACAGGGCCCGATAGGGCCCAGTAGAGCCCGACAGAGCCCGACAGGGCCCGACAGAGCCCGACAGAGCCCGACAGGGCCCGACAGGGCCCGACAGGGCCCGACAGAGCCCGACAGGGCCCGACAGAGCCCGACAGGGCCCAGTCGAGCCCGACAGAGCCCGACAGAGCCCGACAGAGCCCGACAGGGCCCGACAGGGCCCGACAGAGCCCAGTAGAGCTCGACAGAGCCCGACAGAGCCCGACAGGGCCCGACAGGGCCCGACAGGGCCCAGTAGAGCCCGACAGAGCCCGACAGAGCCTGACAGGGCCCGACAGGGCCCGACAGAGCCCGACAGAGCCCGACAGAGCCCGACAGGGCCCGACCTAGCCCGACAGAGCCCAGTAGAGCCCGACAGAGCCCGACAGGGCCCGACAGAGCCCGACAGAGCCCGACAGAGCCTGACAGGGCCCAGTAGAGCCCAGTAGAACCCGACAGAGCCCGACAGGGCCCGACAGGGCCCGACAGAGCCCGACAGGGCCCGACAGAGCCCGACAGAGCCCGACAGAGCCCGACAGGGCCCGACAGGGCCCGACAGGGCCCGACAGAGCCCGACAGAGCCCGACAGGGCCCGACAGGGCCCGACAGAGCACAGTAGAGCTCGACAGAGCCCGACAGAGCCCGACAGGGCCCGACAGGGCCCGACAGGGCCCTACAGAGCCCGTCAGAGCCCGACAGGGCCCGACAGGGCCCGACAGGGCCCGACAGAGCCCGACAGGGCCCAGTAGAGCCCGACAGAGCCCGACAGAGCCCGACAGAGCCCGACAGGGCCCGACAGAGCCTGACAGAGCCCGACAGAGCCCGACAAAGCCCGACAAAGCCCGACAGGGCCCGACAGAGCCCGACAGGGCCCGACAGAGCCCGACAGAGCCCGACAGAGCCCGACAGGGCCCGACAGGGCCCAGTAGAGCCCGCCAGAGCCCGCCAGAGCCCGACAGGGCCCGACAGAGCCCGACAGAGCCCAGTAGAGCTCGACAGAGCCCGACAGAGCCCGACAGGGCCCGACAGGGCCCGACAGGGCCCGACAGGGCCCAGTAGAGCCTGACAGAGCCCGACAGGGCCCGACAGAGCCCGACAGAGCCCGACAGGGCCCGACAGAGCCCGACAGAGCCCGACAGGGAACAGTAGAACCCGACAGAGCCCGACAGAGCCCGACAGGGCCCGACAGGGCCCGACAGAGCCAAGTAGAGCTCGACAGAGCCCGACAGAGCCCGACAGAGCCCGACAGGGCCCAGTAGAGCCCGACAGAGCCCGACAGAGCCCGACAGGGCCCGACAGGGCCCGACAGGACCCGACAGAGCCCGACAGGGCCCGACAGGGCCCGACAGAGACCAGTAGAGCCCGACAGAGCCCGACAGAGCCCGACAGAGCCCGACAGAGCCCGACAGGGCCCGACAGGGCCCGACAGGGCCCAGTAGAGCCCGAGAGAGCCCGAGAGAGCCCGAGAGAGCCCGACAGGGCCCGACAGAGCCCGACAGAGCCCGACAGGGCCCGACAGGGCCCGACAGGGCCCGACAGGGCCCGACAGAGCCCGACAAAGCCCGACAGAGCTAGACAGGGCCCGACAGGACCTGACAGAGCCCGACAGAACCCGACAGGGCCCGACAGGGCCCGACAGAGCCCAGTAGAGCCCGACAGAGCCCGACAGAGCCCGACAGAGCCCGACAGAGCCCGACAGGGCCCAGTAGAGCCCGACAGAGCCCGACAGAGCCCGGCAGAGCCCGACAGGGCCCGACAGAGACCGACAGGGCCCGAAAGAGCCCGACAGGGCCCAGTAGAGCTCGACAGAGCCCGACAGAGCCCGACAGGGCCCGACAGGGCCCGACAGGGCCCAGTAGAGCCCGACAGAGCCCGACGGAGCCCGACAGGGCCCGACAGGGCCCGACAGAGCCCGACAGAGCCCGACAGAGACCAGTACAGCCCGACAGAGCCGGACAGAGCCCGACAGAGCCCGACAGAGCCCGACAGGGCCCGACAGAGACCAGTAGAGCCCGACAGAGCCCGACAGAGCCCGACAGAACCCGACAGAGCCCGACCGAGCCCGACCGAGCCCAGTAGAGCCCGACAGAGCCCGACAGAGCCCGACAGAGCCCGACAGAGCCCGACAGGGCCCAGTAGAGCCCAGTAGAACCCGACAGAGCCCGACAGAGCCCGACAGAGCCCGACAGGGCCCGACAGGGCCCGACAGGGCCCGACAGAGCCCGACAGGGCCCGACAGGGCCCGACAGAGCCCGACAGAACCCGACAGAGCCCGACAGAGCCCAGTAGAGCCCGACAGAGCCCGACAGAGCCCGACAGAGACCGACAGGGCCCAGTAGAGCCCGACAGAGACACACAGAGCCCGACAGGGCCCGACAGAGCCCGACAGAGCCCGACAGGGCCCAGTAGAGCCCGACAGAGCCCGACAGAGCCCGACAGGGCCCGACAGGGCCCGACAGGGCCCGACAGAGCCCGACAGAGCCCGACAGAGCCCGACAGAGCCCGACAGAGCCCGACAGAGCCCGACAGGGCCCGACAGAGCCCGACAGAGCCCGACAGAACCCGACAGAGCCCGACAGAGCCCGACAGAGCCCGACAGGGCCCGACAGAGCCCGACAGAGCCCGACAGAGCCCAACAGAGCCCGACAGAGCCCGACAGGGCCCGACAGAGCCCGACAGGGCCCGACAGAGCCCGACAGAGCCCGACAGAACCCGACAGAGCCCGACAGAGCCCAGTAGAGCCCGACAGAGCCCGACAGAGCCCGACAGAGCTCGACAGGGCCCGACAGAGCCCGACAGAACCCGACAGAGCCCGACAGAGCCCGACAGAGCCCAGTAGAGCCCGACAGAGCCCGACAGAACCCGACAGAGCCCGACAGAGCCCGACAGAGCCCGACAGGGCCCGACAGAGCCCGACAGAGCCCGACAGAGCCCGACAAAGCCCGACAGGGCCCGACAGGGCCCGACAGGGCCCGACAGAGCCCGACAGAGCCCGACAGAGCCCGACAGAGCCCGACAGGGCCCAGTAGAGCCCGACAGAGCCCGCCAGAGCCCGACAGAGCCCGACAGAGCCCGACATGGCCCGACAGAGCCCGACAGAGCCCGACAGAGCCCAGTAGAGCTCGACAGAGCCCGACAGAGCCCGACAGGGCCCGACAGGGCCCGACAGGGCCCAATAGGGCCCAGTAGAGCCCGACAGAGCCCGACAGGGCCCGACAGAGCCCGACAGAGCCCGACAGGGCCCGACAGGGCCCGACAGAGCCCGACAGGGCCCAGTCGAGCCCGACAGAGCCCGACAGAGCCCGACAGAGCCCGACAGGGCCCGACAGGGCCCGACAGAGCCCAGTAGAGCTCGACAGAGCCCGACAGAGCCCGACAGGGCCCGACAGGGCCCGACAGGGCCCAGTAGAGCCCGACAGAGCCCGACAGAGCCTGACAGGGCCCGACAGGGCCCGACAGAGCCCGACAGAGCCCGACAGAGCCCGACAGGGCCCGACCTAGCCCGACAGAGCCCAGTAGAGCCCGACAGAGCCCGACAGGGCCCGACAGAGCCCGACAGAGCCCGACAGAGCCTGACAGGGCCCAGTAGAGCCCAGTAGAACCCGACAGAGCCCGACAGGGCCCGACAGGGCCCGACAGAGCCCGACAGGGCCCGACAGAGCCCGACAGAGCCCGACAGAGCCCGACAGGGCCCGACAGGGCCCGACAGGGCCCGACAGAGCCCGACAGAGCCCGACAGGGCCCGACAGGGCCCGACAGAGCACAGTAGAGCTCGACAGAGCCCGACAGAGCCCGACAGGGCCCGACAGGGCCCGACAGGGCCCTACAGAGCCCGTCAGAGCCCGACAGGGCCCGACAGGGCCCGACAGGGCCCGACAGAGCCCGACAGGGCCCAGTAGAGCCCGACAGAGCCCGACAGAGCCCGACAGAGCCCGACAGGGCCCGACAGAGCCTGACAGAGCCCGACAGAGCCCGACAAAGCCCGACAAAGCCCGACAGGGCCCGACAGAGCCCGACAGGGCCCGACAGAGCCCGACAGAGCCCGACAGAGCCCGACAGGGCCCGACAGGGCCCAGTAGAGCCCGCCAGAGCCCGCCAGAGCCCGACAGGGCCCGACAGAGCCCGACAGAGCCCAGTAGAGCTCGACAGAGCCCGACAGAGCCCGACAGGGCCCGACAGGGCCCGACAGGGCCCGACAGGGCCCAGTAGAGCCTGACAGAGCCCGACAGGGCCCGACAGAGCCCGACAGAGCCCGACAGGGCCCGACAGAGCCCGACAGAGCCCGACAGGGAACAGTAGAACCCGACAGAGCCCGACAGAGCCCGACAGGGCCCGACAGGGCCCGACAGAGCCAAGTAGAGCTCGACAGAGCCCGACAGAGCCCGACAGAGCCCGACAGGGCCCAGTAGAGCCCGACAGAGCCCGACAGAGCCCGACAGGGCCCGACAGGGCCCGACAGGACCCGACAGAGCCCGACAGGGCCCGACAGGGCCCGACAGAGACCAGTAGAGCCCGACAGAGCCCGACAGAGCCCGACAGAGCCCGACAGAGCCCGACAGGGCCCGACAGGGCCCGACAGGGCCCAGTAGAGCCCGAGAGAGCCCGAGAGAGCCCGAGAGAGCCCGACAGGGCCCGACAGAGCCCGACAGAGCCCGACAGGGCCCGACAGGGCCCGACAGGGCCCGACAGAGCCCGACAAAGCCCGACAGAGCTAGACAGGGCCAGACAGGACCTGACAGAGCCCGACAGAACCCGACAGGGCCCGACAGGGCCCGACAGAGCCCAGTAGAGCCCGACAGAGCCCGACAGAGCCCGACAGAGCCCGACAGAGCCCGACAGAGCCCGACAGGGCCCAGTAGAGCCCGACAGAGCCCGACAGAGCCCGGCAGAGCCCGACAGGGCCCGACAGAGACCGACAGGGCCCGAAAGAGCCCGACAGGGCCCAGTAGAGCTCGACAGAGCCCGACAGAGCCCGACAGGGCCCGACAGGGCCCGACAGGGCCCAGTAGAGCCCGACAGAGCCCGACGGAGCCCGACAGGGCCCGACAGGGCCCGACAGAGCCCGACAGAGCCCGACAGAGCCCGACAGGGCCCGACCGAGCCCAAAAGAGCCCAGTAGAGCCCGACAGAGCCCGACAGAGCCAGACAGAGCCCGACAGAGCCCGACAGAGCCCGACAGGGCCCAGTAGAGCCCGACAGAGCCCGACAGGGCCCGACAGGGCCCGACAGAGCCCAGTAGAGCCCGACAGAGCCCGACAGAGCCCAGTAGAGCCCAGTAGAGCCCGACAGAGCCTGACAGAGCCCGACAGAGCCCGACAGAGCCCGACAGGGCCCAGTAGAGCCCAGTAGAACCCGACAGAGCCCGACAGAGCCCGACAGAGCCCGACAGGGCCCGACAGAGCCCGACAGAGCCCGACAGGGCCCGACAGGGCCCGACAGAGCCCAGTAGAGCCCGACAGAGCCCAGTAGAGCCCGACAGAGCCCGACAGAGCCCGACAGAGACCGACAGGGCCCAGTAGAGCCCGACAGAGCCAGACAGAGCCCGACAGGGCCCGACAGAGCCCGACAGAGCCCGACAGGGCCCAGTAGAGCCCGACAGAGCCCGACAGAGCCCGACAGAGCCCGACAGAGCCCGACAGAGCCCGACAGGGCCTGACAGGGCCCGACAGGGCCCGACAGGGCCCGACAGGGCCCGACAGAGCCCGACAGAGCCCAACAGAGCCCGACAGGGCCCGACAGAGCCCGACAGAGCCCGACAGAACCCGACAGAGCCCGACAGAGCCCAGTAGAGCCCGACAGAGCCCGACAGAGCCCGACAGAGCTCGACAGGGCCCGACAGAGCCCGACAGAACCCGACAGAGCCCGACAGAGCCCAGTAGAGCCCGACAGAGCCCGACAGAGCCCGACAGAGCCCGACAGAGCCCGACAGAGCCCGACAGAGCCCGACAGGGCCCGACAGAGCCCGACAGGGCCCGACAGGGCCCGACAGGGCCCGACAGAGCCCGACAGAGCCCGACAGAGCCCGACAGGGCCCGAC
This sequence comes from Caloenas nicobarica, assembly GCF_036013445.1. Taxonomy (NCBI): domain Eukaryota; kingdom Metazoa; phylum Chordata; class Aves; order Columbiformes; family Columbidae; genus Caloenas; species Caloenas nicobarica. The sequence continues at coordinate 83,095 of NW_027017290.1, read as the reverse complement.
AGGGCCCAGTAGAGCCCGACAGAGCCCGCCAGAGCCCGACAGAGCCCGACAGAGCCCGACATGGCCCGACAGAGCCCGACAGAGCCCAGTAGAGCTCGACAGAGCCCGACAGAGCCCGACAGGGCCCGACAGGGCCCGACAGGGCCCGATAGGGCCCAGTAGAGCCCGACAGAGCCCGACAGGACCCGACAGAGCCCGACAGAGGCCGACAGGGCCCGACAGGGCCCGACAGGGCCCGACAGGGCCCGACAGGGCCCAGTCGAGCCCGACAGAGCCCGACAGAGCCCGACAGAGCCCGACAGGGCCCGACAGGGCCCGACAGAGCCCAGTAGAGCTCGACAGAGCCCGACAGAGCCCGACAGGGCCCGACAGGGCCCGACAGGGCCCAGTAGAGCCCGACAGAGCCCGACAGAGCCTGACAGGGCCCGACAGGGCCCGACAGAGCCCGACAGAGCCCGACAGGGCCCGACAGAGCACAGTAGAGCTCGACAGAGCCCGACAGAGCCCGACAGGGCCCGACAGAGCACAGTAGAGCTCGACAGAGCCCGACAGAGCCCGACAGGGCCCGACAGGGCCCGACAGGGCCCTACAGAGCCCGTCAGAGCCCGACAGGGCCCGACAGGGCCCGACAGGGCCCGACAGAGCCCGACAGGGCCCAGTAGAGCCCGACAGAGCCCGACAGAGCCCGACAGAGCCCGACAGGGCCCGACAGAGCCTGACAGAGCCCGACAGAGCCCGACAGAGCCCGACAAAGCCCGACAGGGCCCGACAGGGCCCGACAGGGCCCGACAGGGCCCGACAGGGCCCGACAGAGCCCGACAGAGCCCGACAGGGCCCGACAGGGCCCAGTAGAGCCCGACAGAGCCCGCCAGATCCCGACAGGGCCCGACAGAGCCCGACAGAGCCCGACAGAGCTCGACAGAGCCCGACAGAGCCCGACAGGGCCCGACAGGGCCCGACAGGGCCCGACAGGGCCCAGTAGAGCCTGACAGAGCCCGACAGGGCCCGACAGAGCCCGACAGAGCCCGACAGGGAACAGTAGAACCCGACAGAGCCCGACAGAGCCCGACAGGGCCCGACAGGGCCCGACAGAGCCAAAAAGAGCTCGACAGAGCCCGACAGAGCCCGACAGAGCCCGACAGGGCCCAGTAGAGCCCGACAGAGCCCGACAGAGCCCGACAGGGCCCGACAGGGCCCGACAGGACCCGACAGAGCCCGACAGGGCCCGACAGGGCCCGACAGAGACCAGTAGAGCCCGACAGAGCCCGACAGAGCCCGACAGAGCCCGACAGAGCCCGACAGGGCCCGACAGGGCCCAGTAGAGCCCGAGAGAGCCCGAGAGAGCCCGACAGGGCCCGACAGGGCCCGACAGAGCCCGACAGAGCCCGACAGGGCCCGACAGGGCCCGACAGGGCCCGACAGGGCCCGACAGAGCCCGACAAAGCCCGACAGAGCTAGACAGGGCCCGACAGGACCTGACAGAGCCCGACAGAACCCGACAGGGCCCGACAGGGCCCGACAGAGCCCAGTAGAGCCCGACAGAGCCCGACAGAGCCCGACAGAGCCCGACAGGGCCCAGTAGAGCCCGACAGAGCCCGACAGAGCCCGGCAGAGCCCGACAGGGCCCGACAGAGACCGACAGGGCCCAAAAGAGCCCGACAGGGCCCAGTAGAGCTCGACAGAGCCCGACAGAGCCCGACAGGGCCCGACAGGGCCCGACAGGGCCCAGTAGAGCCCGACAGAGCCCGACGGAGCCCGACAGGGCCCGACAGGGCCCGACAGAGCCCGACAGAGCCCGACAGAGACCAGTACAGCCCGACAGAGCCGGACAGAGCCCGACAGAGCCCGACAGAGCCCGACAGGGCCCGACCGAGCCCAAAAGAGCCCAGTAGAGCCCGACAGAGCCCGACAGAGCCAGACAGAGCCCGACAGAGCCCGACAGAGCCCGACAGGGCCCAGTTGAGCCCGACAGAGCCCGACAGGGCCCGACAGGGCCCGACAGAGCCCAGTAGAGCCCGACAGAGCCCGACAGAGCCCAGTAGAGCCCAGTAGAGCCTGACAGAGCCCGACAGAGCCCGACAGAACCCGACAGAACCCGACAGAACCCGAGAGAGCCCGACAGAGCCCAGTACAGCCCGACAGAGCCCGACAGAGCCCAACAGGGACCGACAGGGACCGACAGGGACCGACAGGGAACAGTAGAGCCCAGTAGAGCCCGACAGAGCCCGACAGAGCCCGACAGGGCCCGAAAGAGCCCGACAGAGCCCAGTAGAGCTCGACAGAGCCCGACAGAGCCCGACAGGTCCCGACAGGGCCCGTCAGAGCCCGACAGAGCCCGACAGGGCCCGACAGAGACCAGTAGAGCCCGACAGAGCCCGACAGAGCCCGACAGAACCCGACAGAGCCCGACCGAGCCCGACAGAGCCCAGTAGAGCCCGACAGAGCCCGACAGAGCCCGACAGAGCCCGACAGGGCCCAGTAGAGCCCAGTAGAACCCGACAGAGCCCGACAGAGCCCGACAGAGCCCGACAGGGCCCGACAGAGCCCGACAGAGCCCGACAGGGCCCGACAGGGCCCGACAGAGCCCGACAGGGCCCGACAGGGCCCGACAGGGCCCGACAGGGCCCAGTAGAGCCTGACAGAGCCCGACAGGGCCCGACAGAGCCCGACAGAGCCCGACAGGGCCCGACAGAGCCCGACAGAGCCCGACAGGGAACAGTAGAACCCGACAGAGCCCGACAGAGCCCGACAGGGCCCGACAGGGCCCGACAGAGCCAAGTAGAGCTCGACAGAGCCCGACAGAGCCCGACAGAGCCCGACAGGGCCCAGTAGAGCCCGACAGAGCCCGACAGAGCCCGACAGGGCCCGACAGGGCCCGACAGGACCCGACAGAGCCCGACAGGGCCCGACAGGGCCCGACAGAGACCAGTAGAGCCCGACAGAGCCCGACAGAGCCCGACAGAGCCCGACAGAGCCCGACAGGGCCCGACAGGGCCCGACAGGGCCCAGTAGAGCCCGAGAGAGCCCGAGAGAGCCCGACAGGGCCCGACAGAGCCCGACAGAGCCCGACAGGGCCCGACAGGGCCCGACAGGGCCCGACAGGGCCCGACAGGGCCCGACAGAGCCCGACAAAGCCCGACAGAGCTAGACAGGGCCCGACAGGACCTGACAGAGCCCGACAGAACCCGACAGGGCCCGACAGGGCCCGACAGAGCCCAGTAGAGCCCGACAGAGCCCGACAGAGCCCGACAGAGCCCGACAGAGCCCGACAGGGCCCAGTAGAGCCCGACAGAGCCCGACAGAGCCCGGCAGAGCCCGACAGGGCCCGACAGAGACCGACAGGGCCCGAAAGAGCCCGACAGGGCCCAGTAGAGCTCGACAGAGCCCGACAGAGCCCGACAGGGCCCGACAGGGCCCGACAGGGCCCAGTAGAGCCCGACAGAGCCCGACGGAGCCCGACAGGGCCCGACAGGGCCCGACAGAGCCCGACAGAGCCCGACAGAGACCAGTACAGCCCGACAGAGCCGGACAGAGCCCGACAGAGCCCGACAGAGCCCGACAGGGCCCGACCGAGCCCAAAAGAGCCCAGTAGAGCCCGACAGAGCCCGACAGAGCCAGACAGAGCCCGACAGAGCCCGACAGAGCCCGACAGGGCCCAGTAGAGCCCGACAGAGCCCGACAGGGCCCGACAGGGCCCGACAGAGCCCAGTAGAGCCCGACAGAGCCCGACAGAGCCCAGTAGAGCCCAGTAGAGCCCGACAGAGCCTGACAGAGCCCGACAGAGCCCGACAGAACCCGACAGAACCCGACAGAACCCGAGAGAGCCCGACAGAGCCCAGTACAGCCCGACAGAGCCCGACAGAGCCCAACAGGGACCGACAGGGACCGACAGGGACCGACAGGGAACAGTAGAGCCCAGTAGAGCCCGACAGAGCCCGACAGAGCCCGACAGGGCCCGAAAGAGCCCGACAGAGCCCAGTAGAGCTCGACAGAGCCCGACAGAGCCCGACAGGTCCCGACAGGGCCCGTCAGAGCCCGACAGAGCCCGACAGGGCCCGACAGAGACCAGTAGAGCCCGACAGAGCCCGACAGAGCCCGACAGAACCCGACAGAGCCCGACCGAGCCCGACAGAGCCCAGTAGAGCCCGACAGAGCCCGACAGAGCCCGACAGAGCCCGACAGAGCCCGACAGAGCCCGACAGAGCCCGACAGGGCCCAGTAGAGCCCAGTAGAACCCGACAGAGCCCGACAGAGCCCGACAGAGCCCGACAGGGCCCGACAGAGCCCGACAGAGCCCGACAGGGCCCGACAGGGCCCGACAGGGCCCGACAGAGCCCAGTAGAGCCCGACAGAGCCCAGTAGAGCCCGACAGAGCCCGACAGAGCCCGACAGAGACCGACAGGGCCCAGTAGAGCCCGACAGAGCCAGACAGAGCCCGACAGGGCCCGACAGAGCCCGACAGAGCCCGACAGGGCCCAGTAGAGCCCGACAGAGCCCGACAGAGCCCGACAGAGCCCGACAGAGCCCGACAGAGCCCGACAGGGCCTGACAGGGCCCGACAGGGCCCGACAGGGCCCGACAGGGCCCGACAGAGCCCGACAGAGCCCAACAGAGCCCGACAGGGCCCGACAGAGCCCGACAGAGCCCGACAGAACCCGACAGAGCCCGACAGAGCCCAGTAGAGCCCGACAGAGCCCGACAGAGCCCGACAGAGCTCGACAGGGCCCGACAGAGCCCGACAGAACCCGACAGAGCCCGACAGAGCCCAGTAGAGCCCGACAGAGCCCGACAGAGCCCGACAGAGCCCGACAGAGCCCGACAGGGCCCGACAGAGCCCGACAGGGCCCGACAGGGCCCGACAGGGCCCGACAGAGCCCGACAGAGCCCGACAGAGCCCGACAGGGCCCGACAGGGCCCAGTAGAGCCCGACAGAGCCCGCCAGAGCCCGACAGAGCCCGACAGAGCCCGACATGGCCCGACAGAGCCCGACAGAGCCCAGTAGAGCTCGACAGAGCCCGACAGAGCCCGACAGGGCCCGACAGGGCCCGACAGGGCCCGATAGGGCCCAGTAGAGCCCGACAGAGCCCGACAGGACCCGACAGAGCCCGACAGAGCCCGACAGGGCCCGACAGGGCCCGACAGGGCCCGACAGGGCCCGACAGAGCCCGACAGGGCCCGACAGGGCCCGACAGGGCCCGACAGGGCCCAGTCGAGCCCGACAGAGCCCGACAGAGCCCGACAGAGCCCGACAGGGCCCGACAGGGCCCGACAGAGCCCAGTAGAGCTCGACAGAGCCCGACAGAGCCCGACAGGGCCCGACAGGGCCCGACAGGGCCCAGTAGAGCCCGACAGAGCCCGACAGAGCCTGACAGGGCCCGACAGGGCCCGACAGAGCCCGACAGAGCCCGACAGGGCCCGACAGAGCACAGTAGAGCTCGACAGAGCCCGACAGAGCCCGACAGGGCCCGACAGAGCACAGTAGAGCTCGACAGAGCCCGACAGAGCCCGACAGGGCCCGACAGGGCCCGACAGGGCCCTACAGAGCCCGTCAGAGCCCGACAGGGCCCGACAGGGCCCGACAGGGCCCGACAGAGCCCGACAGGGCCCAGTAGAGCCCGACAGAGCCCGACAGAGCCCGACAGAGCCCGACAGGGCCCGACAGAGCCTGACAGAGCCCGACAGAGCCCGACAGAGCCCGACAAAGCCCGACAGGGCCCGACAGGGCCCGACAGAGCCCGACAGGGCCCGACAGAGCCCGACAGAGCCCGACAGAGCCCGACAGGGCCCGACAGGGCCCAGTAGAGCCCGACAGAGCCCGCCAGAGCCCGACAGGGCCCGACAGAGCCCGACAGAGCCCAGTAGAGCTCGACAGAGCCCGACAGAGCCCGACAGGGCCCGACAGGGCCCAGTAGAGCCTGACAGAGCCCGACAGGGCCCGACAGAGCCCGACAGAGCCCGACAGGGAACAGTAGAACCCGACAGAGCCCGACAGAGCCCGACAGGGCCCGACAGGGCCCGACAGAGCCAAGTAGAGCTCGACAGAGCCCGACAGAGCCCGACAGAGCCCGACAGGGCCCAGTAGAGCCCGACAGAGCCCGACAGAGCCCGACAGGGCCCGACAGGGCCCGACAGGACCCGACAGAGCCCGACAGGGCCCGACAGGGCCCGACAGAGACCAGTAGAGCCCGACAGAGCCCGACAGAGCCCGACAGAGCCCGACAGGGCCCGACAGGGCCCGACAGGGCCCAGTAGAGCCCGAGAGAGCCCGAGAGAGCCCGAGAGAGCCCGACAGGGCCCGACAGAGCCCGACAGAGCCCGACAGGGCCCGACAGGGCCCGACAGGGCCCGACAGGGCCCGACAGAGCCCGACAAAGCCCGACAGAGCTAGACAGGGCCCGACAGGACCTGACAGAGCCCGACAGAACCCGACAGGGCCCGACAGGGCCCGACAGAGCCCAGTAGAGCCCGACAGAGCCCGACAGAGCCCGACAGAGCCCGACAGGGCCCAGTAGAGCCCGACAGAGCCCGACAGAGCCCGGCAGAGCCCGACAGGGCCCGACAGAGACCGACAGGGCCCGAAAGAGCCCGACAGGGCCCAGTAGAGCTCGACAGAGCCCGACAGAGCCCGACAGGGCCCGACAGGGCCCGACAGGGCCCAGTAGAGCCCGACAGAGCCCGACGGAGCCCGACAGGGCCCGACAGGGCCCGACAGAGCCCGACAGAGCCCGACAGAGACCAGTACAGCCCGACAGAGCCGGACAGAGCCCGACAGAGCCCGACAGAGCCCGACAGGGCCCGACCGAGCCCAAAAGAGCCCAGTAGAGCCCGACAGAGCCCGACAGAGCCAGACAGAGCCCGACAGAGCCCGACAGAGCCCGACAGGGCCCAGTAGAGCCCGACAGAGCCCGACAGGGCCCGACAGGGCCCGACAGAGCCCAGTAGAGCCCGACAGAGCCCGACAGAGCCCAGTAGAGCCCAGTAGAGCCCGACAGAGCCTGACAGAGCCCGACAGAACCCGACAGAACCCGACAGAACCCGAGAGAGCCCGACAGAGCCCAGTACAGCCCGACAGAGCCCAACAGGGACCGACAGGGACCGACAGGGACCGACAGGGACCGACAGGGAACAGTAGAGCCCAGTAGAGCCCGACAGAGCCCGACAGAGCCCGACAGGGCCCGAAAGAGCCCGACAGAGCCCAGTAGAGCTCGACAGAGCCCGACAGAGCCCGACAGGTCCCGACAGGGCCCGTCAGAGCCCGACAGAGCCCGACAGGGCCCGACAGAGACCAGTAGAGCCCGACAGAGCCCGACAGAGCCCGACAGAACCCGACAGAGCCCGACCGAGCCCGACAGAGCCCAGTAGAGCCCGACAGAGCCCGACAGAGCCCGACAGAGCCCGACAGAGCCCGACAGGGCCCAGTAGAGCCCAGTAGAACCCGACAGAGCCCGACAGAGCCCGACAGAGCCCGACAGGGCCCGACAGAGCCCGACAGAGCCCGACAGGGCCCGACAGGGCCCGACAGGGCCCGACAGGGCCCGACAGAGCCCGACAGAGCCCAGTAGAGCCCGACAGAGCCCGACAGAGCCCGACAGAGACCGACAGGGCCCAGTAGAGCCCGACAGAGCCAGACAGAGCCCGACAGGGCCCGACAGAGCCCGACAGAGCCCGACAGGGCCCAGTAGAGCCCGACAGAGCCCGACAGAGCCCGACAGAGCCCGACAGAGCCCGACAGAGCCCGACAGGGCCTGACAGGGCCCGACAGGGCCCGACAGGGCCCGACAGGGCCCGACAGAGCCCGACAGAGCCCAACAGAGCCCGACAGGGCCCGACAGAGCCCGACAGAGCCCGACAGAACCCGACAGAGCCCGACAGAGCCCAGTAGAGCCCGACAGAGCCCGACAGAGCCCGACAGAGCTCGACAGGGCCCGACAGAGCCCGACAGAGCCCGACAGAGCCCAGTAGAGCCCGACAGAGCCCGACAGAGCCCGACAGAGCCCGACAGAGCCCGACAGGGCCCGACAGGGCCCGACAGGGCCCGACAGAGCCCGACAGAGCCCGACAGGGCCCGACAGGGCCCAGTAGAGCCCGACAGAGCCCGCCAGAGCCCGACAGAGCCCGACAGAGCCCGACATGGCCCGACAGAGCCCGACAGAGCCCAGTAGAGCTCGACAGAGCCCGACAGAGCCCGACAGGGCCCGACAGGGCCCGATAGGGCCCAGTAGAGCCCGACAGAGCCCGACAGGGCCCGACAGAGCCCGACAGAGCCCGACAGGGCCCGACAGGGCCCGACAGGGCCCGACAGAGCCCAGTAGAGCTCGACAGAGCCCGACAGAGCCCGACAGGGCCCGACAGGGCCCGACAGGGCCCAGTAGAGCCCGACAGAGCCCGACAGAGCCTGACAGGGCCCGACAGGGCCCGACAGAGCCCGACAGAGCCCGACAGAGCCCGACAGGGCCCGACCGAGCCCGACAGAGCCCAGTAGAGCCCGACAGAGCCCGACAGAGCCCGACAGAGCCCGACAGAGCCTGACAGGGCCCAGTAGAGCCCAGTAGAACCCGACAGAGCCCGACAGGGCCCGACAGGGCCCGACAGAGCCCGACAGGGCCCGACAGGGCCCGACAGGGCCCGACAGAGCCCGACAGAGCCCGACAGAGCCCGACAGAGCCCGACAGAGCCCGACAGGGCCCGACAGAGCCCGACAGGGCCCGACAGAGCCCGACAGGGCCCGACAGAGCACAGTAGAGCTCGACAGAGCCCGACAGAGCCCGACAGGGCCCGACAGGGCCCGACAGATCCCGACAGGGCCCAGTAGAGCCTGACAGAGCCCGACAGGGCCCGACAGAGCCCGACAGGGCCCGACAGGGCCCGACAGGGCCCTACAGAGCCCGTCAGAGCCCGACAGGGCCCGACAGGGCCCGACAGGGCCCGACAGAGCCCGACAGAGCCCGACAGAGCCCAGTAGAGCCCGACAGAGCCCGCCAGATCCCGACAGAGCCCGACAGAGCCCGACAGGGCCCGACAGGGCCCGACAGAGCCCGACAGAGCCCGACAGAGCCCGACAGAACCCGACAGAGCCCGACAGAGCCCAGTAGAGCCCGACAGAGCCCGACAGAGCCCGACAGAGCCCGACAGGGCCCGACAGGGCCCGACAGAGCCCGACAGAGCCCGACAAAGCCCGACAGGGCCCGACAGGGCCCGACAGGGCCCGACAGGGCCCGACAGAGCCCGACAGAGCCCGACAGAGCCCAGTAGAGCCCGACAGAGCCCGCCAGAGCCCGACAGAGCCCGACAGAGCCCGACAGAGCCCAGTAGAGCCCGACAGAGCCCGACAGAGCCCGACAGAGCCCGACAGAGCCCGACAGGGCCCAGTAGAGCCCAGTAGAACCCGACAGAGCCCGACAGAGCCCGACAGAGCCCGACAGGGCCCGACAGAGCCCGACAGAGCCCGACAGGGCCCGACAGGGCCCGACAGAGCCCGACAGGGCCCGACAGAGCCCGACAGAGCCCAGTAGAGCCCGACAGAGCCCGACAGAGCCCGACAGAGACCGACAGGGCCCAGTAGAGCCCGACAGAGCCAGACAGAGCCCGACAGGGCCCGACAGAGCCCGACAGAGCCCGACAGGGCCCAGTAGAGCCCGACAGAGCCCGACAGAGCCCGACAGAGCCCGACAGAGCCCGACAGAGCCCGACAGGGCCTGACAGGGCCCGACAGGGCCCGACAGGGCCCGACAGGGCCCGACAGAGCCCGACAGAGCCCGACAGAGCCCGACAGGGCCCGACAGAACCCGACAGAGCCCGACAGAGCCCAGTAGAGCCCGACAGAGCCCGACAGAGCCCGACAGAGCTCGACAGGGCCCGACAGAGCCCGACAGAACCCGACAGAGCCCGACAGAGCCCAGTAGAGCCCGACAGAGCCCGACAGAGCCCGACAGAGCCCGACAGAGCCCGACAGAGCCCGACAGAGCCCGACAGGGCCCGACAGAGCCCGACAGAGCCCGACAGGGCCCGACAGGGCCCGACAGAGCCCGACAGAGCCCGACAGAGCCCGACAGGGCCCGACAGGGCCCAGTAGAGCCCGACAGAGCCCGCCAGAGCCCGACAGAGCCCGACAGAGCCCGACATGGCCCGACAGAGCCCGACAGAGCCCAGTAGAGCTCGACAGAGCCCGACAGAGCCCGACAGGGCCCGACAGGGCCCGACAGGGCCCGATAGGGCCCAGTAGAGCCCGACAGAGCCCGACAGGGCCCGACAGAGCCCGACAGAGCCCGACAGGGCCCGACAGGGCCCGACAGGGCCCGACAGGGCCCGACAGAGCCCGACAGGGCCCGACAGGGCCCGACAGGGCCCAGTCGAGCCCGACAGAGCCTGACAGAGCCCGACAGAGCCCGACAGGGCCCGACAGGGCCCGACAGAGCCCAGTAGAGCTCGACAGAGCCCGACAGAGCCCGACAGGGCCCGACAGGGCCCGACAGGGCCCAGTAGAGCCCGACAGAGCCCGACAGAGCCTGACAGGGCCCGACAGGGCCCGACAGAGCCCGACAGAGCCCGACAGAGCCCGACAGGGCCCGACCGAGCCCGACAGAGCCCAGTAGAGCCCGACAGAGCCCGACAGAGCCCGACAGAGCCTGACAGGGCCCAGTAGAGCCCAGTAGAACCCGACAGAGCCCGACAGGGCCCGACAGGGCCCGACAGAGCCCGACAGGGCCCGACAGGGCCCGACAGGGCCCGACAGAGCCCGACAGAGCCCGACAGAGCCCGACAGAGCCCGACAGAGCCCGACAGGGCCCGACAGGGCCCGACAGAGCCCGACAGGGCCCGACAGAGCCCGACAGGGCCCGACAGAGCACAGTAGAGCTCGACAGAGCCCGACAGAGCCCGACAGGGCCCGACAGGGCCCGACAGGGCCCGACAGATCCCGACAGGGCCCAGTAGAGCCCGACAGAGCCCGACAGGGCCCGACAGAGCCCGACAGGGCCCGACAGGGCCCGACAGGGCCCTACAGAGCCCGTCAGAGCCCGACAGGGCCCGACAGGGCCCGACAGGGCCCGACAGAGCCCGACAGAGCCCGACAGAGCCCAGTAGAGCCCGACAGAGCCCGCCAGATCCCGACAGAGCCCGACAGAGCCCGACAGGGCCCGACAGGGCCCGACAGAGCCCGACAGGGCCCGACAGAGCCCGACAGAACCCGACAGAGCCCGACAGAGCCCAGTAGAGCCCGACAGAGCCCGACAGAGCCCGACAGAGCCCGACAGGGCCCGACAGGGCCCGACAGAGCCCGACAGAGCCCGACAAAGCCCGACAGGGCCCGACAGGGCCCGACAGGGCCCGACAGAGCCCGACAGAGCCCGACAGAGCCCAGTAGAGCCCGACAGAGCCCGCCAGAGCCCGACAGAGCCCGACAGAGCCCGACAGGGCCCGACAGGGCCCGACAGGGCCCGACAGGGCCCAGTAGAGCCCGACAGAGCCCGACAGGGCCTGATAGAGCCCGACAGGGCCCGACAGGGACCGACAGAGCCCGACAGAGCCCGACAGGGCCCGACAGAGCCCGACAGGGCCCGACAGAGCCCGACAGGGCCCGACAGAGCCCGACAGAGCCCGAAAGAGCCCGACAGAGCCCGACAGGGCCCAGTAGAGCTCGACAGAGCCCGACAGAGCCCGACAGGGCCCGACAGGGCCCGACAGGGCCCAGTAGAGCCCGACAGAGCCCGACGGAGCCCGACAGGGCCCGACAGGGCCCGACAGGGCCCGACAGAGCCCGACAGAGCCCGACAGAGCCCGACAGGGCCCGACAGAGCCCGACAGAGCCCGACAGAGCCCGACAGGGCCCGACCGAGCCCAAAAGAGCCCAGTAGAGCCCGACAGAGCCCGACAGAGCCCGACAGAGCCCGACAGAGCCCGACAGAGCCCGACAGGGCCCAGTAGAGCCCGACAGAGCCCGACAGGGCCCGACAGGGCCCGACAGAGCCCAGTAGAGCCCGACAGAGCCCGACAGAGCCCAGTAGAGCCCAGTAGAGCCCGACAGAGCCTGACAGAGCCCGACAGAGCCCGACAGAGCCCGACAGAACCCGACAGAACCCGAGAGAGCCCGACAGAGCCCGACAGGCACCGACAGGGACCGACAGGGAACAGTAGAGCCCAGTAGAGCCCGACAGAGCCCGACAGAGCCCGACAGAGCCCGACAGGGCCCGAAAGAGCCCGACAGAGCCCAGTAGAGCTCGACAGAGCCCGACAGAGCCCGACAGGTCCCGACAGGGCCCGTCAGAGCCCGACAGAGCCCGACAGGGCCCGACAGAGACCAGTAGAGCCCGACAGAGCCCGACAGAGCCCGACAGAACCCGACAGAGCCCGACCGAGCCCGACAGAGCCCAGTAGAGCCCGACAGAGCCCGATAGAGCCCGACAGAGCCCGACAGAGCCCGACAGGGCCCAGTAGAGCCCAGTAGAACCCGACAGAGCCCGACAGAGCCCGACAAAGCCCGACAGAGCCCGACAGGGCCCGACAGGGCCCGACAGGGCCCGACAGAGCCCGACAGGGCCCGACAGGGCCCGACAGGGCCCGACAGAGCCCGAGAGAACCCGACAGAGCCCGACAGAGCCCAGTAGAGCCCGACAGAGCCCGACAGAGCCCGACAGAGACCGACAGGGCCCAGTAGAGCCCGACAGAGACCGACAGAGCCCGACAGGGCCCGACAGAGCCCGACAGGGCCCGACAGAGCCCGACAGAGCCCGACAGAGCCCGACAGAGCCCGACAGGGCCCGACAGAGCCCGACAGAGCCCGACAGGGCCCGACAGAGCCCGACAGGGCCCGACAGGGCCCGACAGGGCCCAGTAGAGCCCGACAGAGCCCGCCAGATCCCGACAGAGCCCGACAGAGCCCGACATGGCCCGACAGAGCCCGACAGAGCCCAGTAGAGCTCGACAGAGCCCGACAGAGCCCGACAGGGCCCGACAGGGCCCGATAGGGCCCAGTAGAGCCCGACAGAGCCCGACAGGGCCCGACAGAGCCCGACAGAGCCCGACAGGGCCCGACAGGGCCCGACAGGGCCCGACAGAGCCCGACAGGGCCCGACAGGGCCCGACAGGGCCCAGTCGAGCCCGACAGAGCCCGACAGAGCCCGACAGGGCCCGACAGAGCCCGACAGGGCCCGAAAGGGCCCGACAGAGCCCAGTAGAGCTCGACAGAGCCCGACAGAGCCCGACAGGGCCCGACAGGGCCCAGTAGAGCCCGACAGAGCCCGACAGAGCCTGACAGGGCCCGACAGGGCCCGACAGAGCCCGACAGAGCCCGACAGAGCCCGACAGGGCCCGACCGAGCCCGACAGAGCCCAGTAGAGCCCGACAGAGCCCGACAGAGCCCGACAGAGCCCGACAGAGCCCGACAGGGCCCAGTAGAGCCCAGTAGAACCCGACAGAGCCCGACAGGGCCCGACAGGGCCCGACAGAGCCCGACAGGGCCCGACAGGGCCCGACAGAGCCCGACAGAGCCCGACAGAGCCCGACAGGGCCCGACAGGGCCCGACAGGGCCCGACAGAGCCCGACAGAGCCCGACAGAGCCCGACAGGGCCCGACAGGGCCCGACAGAGCACAGTAGAGCTCGACAGAGCCCGACAGAGCCCGACAGGGCCCGACAGGGCCCGACAGGGCCCAGTAGAGCCCGACAGAGCCCAACAGGGCCCGACAGAGCCCGACAGAGCCCGACAGGGCCCGACAGGGCCCGACAGAGCCCGACAGGGCCCGACAGGGCCCGACAGAGCCCGACAGGGCCCAGTAGAGCCCGACAGAGCGCGACAGAGCCCGACAGAGCCCGACAGAGCCCGACAGGGCCCGACAGAGCCTGACAGAGCCCGACAGAGCCCGACAGAGCCCGACAAAGCCCGACAGGGCCCGACAGGGCCCGACAGAGCCCGACAGGGCCCGACAGAGCCCGACAGAGCCCGACAGAGCCCGACAGGGCCCAACAGGGCCCAGTAGAGCCCGACAGAGCCCGCCAGAGCCCAACAGGGCCCGACAGAGCCCGACAGAGCCCAGTAGAGCTCGACAGAGCCCGACAGAGCCCGACAGGGCCCGACAGGGCCCGACAGGGCCCGACAGGGCCCAGTAGAGCCTGACAGAGCCCGACAGGGCCCGACAGAGCCCGACAGAGCCCGACAGGGCCCGACAGAGCCAAGTAGAGCTCGACAGAGCCCGACAGGGCCCGACAGGGCCCGACAGGGCCCAGTAGAGCCCGACAGAGCCCGACAGAGCCCGACAGGGCCCGACAGGGCCCGACAGAGCCCGACAGAGCCCGACAGGGCCCGACAGGGCCCGACAGGGCCCGACAGTGTCCGACAGAGCCCGACAGAGACCAGTAGAGCCCGACAGAGCCCGACAGAGCCCGACAAAGCCCGACAGGGCCCGACAGGGCCCGACAGGGCCCGACAGAGCCCAGTAGAGCCCGACAGAGCCCGCCAGAGCCCGACAGAGCCCGACAGAGCCCGACAGAGCCCGACAGAGCCCGACAGGGCCCGACAGGGCCCGACAGAGCCCGACAGGGCCCGACAGAGCCCGACAGAGCCCGACAGGGCCCAGTAGAGCCCGACAGAGCCCGACAGGGCCTGACAGAGCCCGACAGGGCCCGACAGGGACCGACAGAGCCCGACAGAGCCCGACAGAGCCCGACAGAGCCCGACAGGGCCCGACAGGGCCCGACAGGGCCCGACAGGGCCCGACAGGGCCCGAAAGAGCCCGACAGAGCCCGACAGAGCCCGACAGGGCCCAGTAGACCTCGACAGAGCCCGACAGAGCCCGACAGGGCCCGACAGGGCCCAGTAGAGCCCGACAGAGCCCGACGGAGCCCGACAGGGCCCGACAGGGCCCGACAGAGCCCGACAGAGCCCGACAGAGCCCGACAGAGCCCGACAGGGCCCGACAGGGCCCGACAGGGCCCGACAGGGCCCGACAGAGCCGGACAGAGCCCGACAGAGCCCGACAGAGCCCGACAGAGCCCGACAGAGCCCGACAGGGCCCAGTAGAGCCCGACAGAGCCCGACAGGGCCCGACAGGGCCCGACAGGGCCCAGTAGAGCCCGACAGAGCCCGACAGAGCCCAGTACAGCCCAGTAGAGCCCGACAGAGCCTGACAGAGCCCGACAGAGCCCGACAGAACCCGACAGAACCCGACAGAACCCGAGAGAGCCCGACAGAGCCCAGTACAGCCCGACAGAGCCCGACAGAGCCCGACAGGGACCGACAGGGACCGACAGGGAACAGTAGAGCCCAGTAGAGCCCGACAGAGCCCGACAGAGCCCGACAGAGCCCGACAGGGCCCGAAAGAGCCCGACAGAGCCCAGTAGAGCTCGACAGAGCCCGACAGAGCCCGACAGGTCCCGACAGGGCCCGTCAGAGCCCGACAGAGCCCGACAGGGCCCGACAGAGACCAGTAGAGCCCGACAGAGCCCGACAGAGCCCGACAGAACCCGACAGAGCCCGACCGAGCCCGACCGAGCCCAGTAGAGCCCGACAGAGCCCGACAGAGCCCGACAGAGCCCGACAGAGCCCGACAGGGCCCAGTAGAGCCCAGTAGAACCCGACAGAGCCCGACAGAGCCCGACAGAGCCCGACAGGGCCCGACAGGGCCCGACAGGGCCCGACAGAGCCCGACAGGGCCCGACAGGGCCCGACAGAGCCCGACAGAACCCGACAGAGCCCGACAGAGCCCAGTAGAGCCCGACAGAGCCCGACAGAGCCCGACAGGGCCCGACAGGGCCCAGTAGAGCCCGACAGAGCCCGACAGAGCCTGACAGGGCCCGACAGGGCCCGACAGAGCCCGACAGAGCCCGACAGAGCCCGACAGGGCCCGACCGAGCCCGACAGAGCACAGTAGAGCCCGACAGAGCCCGACAGAGCCCGACAGAGCCCGACAGAGCCCGACAGGGCCCAGTAGAGCCCAGTAGAACCCGACAGAGCCCGACAGGGCCCGACAGGGCCCGACAGAGCCCGACAGGGCCCGACAGGGCCCGACAGAGCCCGACAGAGCCCGACAGAGCCCGACAGGGCCCGACAGGGCCCGACAGGGCCCGACAGAGCCCGACAGAGCCCGACAGAGCCCGACAGGGCCCGACAGGGCCCGACAGAGCACAGTAGAGCTCGACAGAGCCCGACAGAGCCCGACAGGGCCCGACAGGGCCCGACAGGGCCCAGTAGAGCCCGACAGAGCCCAACAGGGCCCGACAGAGCCCGACAGAGCCCGACAGGGCCCGACAGGGCCCGACAGAGCCCGACAGGGCCCGACAGGGCCCGACAGAGCCCGACAGGGCCCAGTAGAGCCCGACAGAGCGCGACAGAGCCCGACAGAGCCCGACAGAGCCCGACAGGGCCCGACAGAGCCTGACAGAGCCCGACAGAGCCCGACAGAGCCCGACAAAGCCCGACAGGGCCCGACAGGGCCCGACAGAGCCCGACAGGGCCCGACAGAGCCCGACAGAGCCCGACAGAGCCCGACAGGGCCCGACAGGGCCCAGTAGAGCCCGACAGAGCCCGCCAGAGCCCAACAGGGCCCGACAGAGCCCGACAGAGCCCAGTAGAGCTCGACAGAGCCCGACAGAGCCCGACAGGGCCCGACAGGGCCCGACAGGGCCCGACAGGGCCCAGTAGAGCCTGACAGAGCCCGACAGGGCCCGACAGAGCCCGACAGAGCCCGACAGGGCCCGACAGAGCCAAGTAGAGCTCGACAGAGCCCGACAGGGCCCGACAGGGCCCGACAGGGCCCAGTAGAGCCCGACAGAGCCCGACAGAGCCCGACAGGGCCCGACAGGGCCCGACAGAGCCCGACAGAGCCCGACAGGGCCCGACAGGGCCCGACAGGGCCCGACAGTGTCCGACAGAGCCCGACAGAGACCAGTAGAGCCCGACAGAGCCCGACAGAGCCCGACAAAGCCCGACAGGGCCCGACAGGGCCCGACAGGGCCCGACAGAGCCCAGTAGAGCCCGACAGAGCCCGCCAGAGCCCGACAGAGCCCGACAGAGCCCGACAGAGCCCGACAGGGCCCGACAGGGCCCGACAGAGCCCGACAGGGCCCGACAGAGCCCGACAGAGCCCGACAGGGCCCAGTAGAGCCCGACAGAGCCCGACAGGGCCTGACAGAGCCCGACAGGGCCCGACAGGGACCGACAGAGCCCGACAGAGCCCGACAGAGCCCGACAGAGCCCGACAGGGCCCGACAGGGCCCGACAGGGCCCGACAGGGCCCGACAGGGCCCGAAAGAGCCCGACAGAGCCCGACAGAGCCCGACAGGGCCCAGTAGAGCTCGACAGAGCCCGACAGAGCCCGACAGGGCCCGACAGGGCCCAGTAGAGCCCGACAGAGCCCGACGGAGCCCGACAGGGCCCGACAGGGCCCGACAGAGCCCGACAGAGCCCGACAGAGCCCGACAGAGCCCGACAGGGCCCGACAGGGCCCGACAGGGCCCGACAGGGCCGGACAGAGCCCGACAGAGCCCGACAGAGCCCGACAGAGCCCGACAGAGCCCGACAGAGCCCAGTAGAGCCCGACAGAGCCCGACAGGGCCCGACAGGGCCCGACAGGGCCCAGTAGAGCCCGACAGAGCCCGACAGAGCCCAGTACAGCCCAGTAGAGCCCGACAGAGCCTGACAGAGCCCGACAGAGCCCGACAGAACCCGACAGAACCCGACAGAACCCGAGAGAGCCCGACAGAGCCCAGTACAGCCCGACAGAGCCCGACAGAGCCCGACAGGGACCGACAGGGACCGACAGGGAACAGTAGAGCCCAGTAGAGCCCGACAGAGCCCGACAGAGCCCGACAGAGCCCGACAGGGCCCGAAAGAGCCCGACAGAGCCCAGTAGAGCTCGACAGAGCCCGACAGAGCCCGACAGGTCCCGACAGGGCCCGTCAGAGCCCGACAGAGCCCGACAGGGCCCGACAGAGACCAGTAGAGCCCGACAGAGCCCGACAGAGCCCGACAGAACCCGACAGAGCCCGACCGAGCCCGACCGAGCCCAGTAGAGCCCGACAGAGCCCGACAGAGCCCGACAGAGCCCGACAGAGCCCGACAGGGCCCAGTAGAGCCCAGTAGAACCCGACAGAGCCCGACAGAGCCCGACAGAGCCCGACAGGGCCCGACAGGGCCCGACAGGGCCCGACAGAGCCCGACAGGGCCCGACAGGGCCCGACAGAGCCCGACAGAACCCGACAGAGCCCGACAGAGCCCAGTAGAGCCCGACAGAGCCCGACAGAGCCCGACAGAGACCGACAGGGCCCAGTAGAGCCCGACAGAGACAGACAGAGCCCGACAGGGCCCGACAGAGCCCGACAGAGCCCGACAGGGCCCAGTAGAGCCCGACAGAGCCCGACAGAGCCCGACAGGGCCCGACAGGGCCCGACAGGGCCCGACAGAGCCCGACAGAGCCCGACAGAGCCCGACAGAGCCCGACAGAGCCCGACAGGGCCCGACAGGGCCCGACAGAGCCCGACAGAGCCCGACAGAGCCCGACAGAGCCCAACAGAGCCCGACAGGGCCCGACAGAGCCCGACAGGGCCCGACAGAGCCCGACAGAGCCCGACAGAGCCCGACAGGGCCCGACAGAGCCCGACAGGGCCCGACAGGGCCCGACAGAGCCCGACAGAGCCCGACAGAGCCCGACAGAGCCCAGTAGAGCCCGACAGAGCCCGACAGAGCCCGACAGAGCTCGACAGGGCCCGACAGAGCCCGACAGAGCCCGACAGAGCCCGACAGAGCCCGACAGAGCCCGACAGAGCCCAGTAGAGCCCGACAGAGCCCGACAGAGCCCGACAGAGCCCGACAGAGCCCGACAGAGCCCGACAGAGCCCGACAGAGCCCGACAAAGCCCGACAGGGCCCGACAGGGCCCGACAGGGCCCGACAGAGCCCGACAGAGCCCGACAGAGCCCGACAGAGCCCGACAGGGCCCAGTAGAGCCCGACAGAGCCCGACAGAGCCCGACAGAGCCCGACATGGCCCGACAGAGCCCGACAGAGCCCAGTAGAGCTCGACAGAGCCCGACAGAGCCCGACAGGGCCCGACAGGGCCCGACAGGGCCCGATAGGGCCCAGTAGAGCCCGACAGAGCCCGACAGGGCCCGACAGAGCCCGACAGAGCCCGACAGGGCCCGACAGGGCCCGACAGGGCCCGACAGAGCCCGACAGGGCCCAGTCGAGCCCGACAGAGCCCGACAGAGCCCGACAGAGCCCGACAGAGCCCGACAGGGCCCGACAGGGCCCGACAGAGCCCAGTAGAGCTCGACAGAGCCCGACAGAGCCCGACAGGGCCCGACAGGGCCCGACAGGGCCCAGTAGAGCCCGACAGAGCCCGACAGAGCCCGACAGAGCCCGACAGAGCCCGACAGAGCCCGACAGAGCCCGACAGGGCCCGACAGGGCCCGACAGAGCCCAGTAGAGCCCGACAGAGCCCGACAGAGCCCGACAGAGCCCGACAGAGCCCGACAGAGCCTGACAGGGCCCAGTAGAGCCCAGTAGAACCCGACAGAGCCCGACAGAGCCTGACAGGGCCCGACAGGGCCCGACAGAGCCCGACAGAGCCCGACAGAGCCCGACAGAGCCCGACAGGGCCCGACAGAGCCCAGTAGAGCCCGACAGAGCCCGACAGGGCCCGACAGGGCCCGACAGAGCCCGACAGAGCCCGACAGGGCCCGACAGGGCCCGACAGAGCACAGTAGAGCTCGACAGAGCCCGACAGAGCCCGACAGGGCCCGACAGGGCCCGACAGAGCCCGACAGGGCCCGACAGAGCCCGACAGAGCCCGACAGAGCCCGACAGGGCCCGACAGGGCCCAGTAGAGCCCGACAGAGCCCGCCAGAGCCCGACAGGGCCCGACAGAGCCCGACAGAGCCCAGTAGAGCTCGACAGAGCCCGACAGAGCCCGACAGGGCCCGACAGGGCCCGACAGGGCCCGACAGGGCCCAGTAGAGCCTGACAGAGCCCGACAGGGCCCGACAGAGCCCGACAGAGCCCGACAGGGCCCGACAGAGCCCGACAGAGCCCGACAGGGAACAGTAGAACCCGACAGAGCCCGACAGAGCCCGACAGGGCCCGACAGGGCCCGACAGAGCCAAGTAGAGCTCGACAGAGCCCGACAGAGCCCGACAGAGCCCGACAGGGCCCAGTAGAGCCCGACAGAGCCCGACAGAGCCCGACAGGGCCCGACAGGGCCCGACAGGACCCGACAGAGCCCGACAGGGCCCGACAGGGCCCGACAGAGCCCGACAGGGCCCGACAGGGCCCGACAGAGACCAGTAGAGCCCGACAGAGCCCGACAGAGCCCGACAGAGCCCGACAGAGCCCGACAGAGCCCGACAGGGCCCGACAGGGCCCGACAGGGCCCAGTAGAGCCCGAGAGAGCCCGAGAGAGCCCGAGAGAGCCCGACAGGGCCCGACAGAGCCCGACAGAGCCCGACAGGGCCCGACAGGGCCCGACAGGGCCCGACAGGGCCCGACAGAGCCCGACAGAGCCCGACAGAGCTAGACAGGGCCCGACAGGACCTGACAGAGCCCGACAGAACCCGACAGGGCCCGACAGGGCCCGACAGAGCCCAGTAGAGCCCGACAGAGCCCGACAGAGCCCGACAGAGCCCGACAGAGCCCGACAGGGCCCAGTAGAGCCCGACAGAGCCCGACAGAGCCCGGCAGAGCCCGACAGGGCCCGACAGAGACCGACAGGGCCCGAAAGAGCCCCACAGGGCCCAGTAGAGCTCGACAGAGCCCGACAGAGCCCGACAGGGCCCGACAGGGCCCGACAGGGCCCAGTAGAGCCCGACAGAGCCCGACGGAGCCCGACAGGGCCCGACAGGGCCCGACAGAGCCCGACAGAGCCCGACAGAGACCAGTAGAGCCCGACAGAGCCGGACAGAGCCCGACAGAGCCCGACAGAGCCCGACAGGGCCCGACCGAGCCCAAAAGAGCCCAGTAGAGCCCGACAGAGCCCGACAGAGCCAGACAGAGCCCGACAGAGCCCGACAGAGCCCGACAGGGCCCAGTAGAGCCCGACAGAGCCCGACAGGGCCCGACAGGGCCCGACAGAGCCCAGTAGAGCCCGACAGAGCCCGACAGAGCCCAGTAGAGCCCAGTAGAGCCCGACAGAGCCTGACAGAGCCCGACAGAGCCCGACAGAACCCGACAGAACCCGACAGAACCCGAGAGAGCCCGACAGAGCCCAGTACAGCCCGACAGAGCCCGACAGAGCCCGACAGGGACCGACAGGGACCGACAGGGACCGACAGGGAACAGTAGAGCCCAGTAGAGCCCGACAGAGCCCGACAGAGCCCGACAGGGCCCGAAAGAGCCCGACAGAGCCCAGTAGAGCTCGACAGAGCCCGACAGGTCCCGACAGGGCCCGTCAGAGCCCGACAGAGCCCGACAGGGCCCGACAGAGACCAGTAGAGCCCGACAGAGCCCGACAGAGCCCGACAGAACCCGACAGAGCCCGACCGAGCCCGACAGAGCCCAGTAGAGCCCGACAGAGCCCGACAGAGCCCGACAGAGCCCGACAGGGCCCAGTAGAGCCCAGTAGAACCCGACAGAGCCCGACAGAGCCCGACAGAGCCCGACAGAGCCCGACAGGGCCCGACAGAGCCCGACAGAGCCCGACAGGGCCCGACAGGGCCCGACAGAGCCCGACAGGGCCCGACAGAGCCCGACAGAGCCCAGTAGAGCCCGACAGAGCCCGACAGAGCCCGACAGAGACCGACAGGGCCCAGTAGAGCCCGACAGAGCCAGACAGAGCCCGACAGGGCCCGACAGAGCCCGACAGAGCCCGACAGGGCCCAGTAGAGCCCGACAGAGCCCGACAGAGCCCGACAGAGCCCGACAGAGCCCGACAGAGCCCGACAGGGCCTGACAGGGCCCGACAGGGCCCGACAGAGCCCGACAGAACCCAACAGAGCCCGACAGGGCCCGACAGAGCCCGACAGAGCCCGACAGAACCCGACAGAGCCCGACAGAGCCCAGTAGAGCCCGACAGAGCCCGACAGAGCCCGACAGAGCTCGACAGGGCCCGACAGAGCCCGACAGAACCCGACAGAGCCCGACAGAGCCCAGTAGAGCCCGACAGAGCCCGACAGAGCCCGACAGAGCCCGACAGAGCCCGACAGAGCCCGACAGGGCCCGACAGAGCCCGACAGAGCCCGACAAAGCCCGACAGGGCCCGACAGGGCCCGACAGAGCCCGACAGAGCCCGACAGGGCCCAGTAGAGCCCGACAGAGCCCGACAGAGCCCGACAGAGCCCGACAGAGCCCGACAGGGCCCGACAGGGCCCAGTAGAGCCCGACAGAGCCCGCCAGAGCCCGACAGAGCCCGACAGAGCCCGACATGGCCCGACAGAGCCCGACAGAGCCCAGTAGAGCTCGACAGAGCCCGACAGAGCCCGACAGGGCCCGACAGGGCCCGACAGGGCCCGATAGGGCCCAGTAGAGCCCGACAGAGCCCGACAGGGCCCGACAGAGCCCGAAAGAGCCCGACAGAGCCCGACAGAGCCCGACAGGGCCCGACAGGACCTGACAGAGCCCGACAGAACCCGACAGGGCCCGACAGGGCCCGACAGAGCCCAGTAGAGCCCGACAGAGCCCGACAGAGCCCGACAGAGCCCGACAGAGCCCGACAGGGCCCAGTAGAGCCCGACAGATCCCGACAGAGCCCGGCAGAGCCCGACAGGGCCCGACAGAGACCGACAGGGCCCGACAGAGCCCGACAGGGCCCAGTACAGCCCGACAGGGCCCAGTACAGCCCGACAGAGCCCGACAGAGCCCGACAGAGCCCGACAGAGCCCGACAGAGCCCGACAGAGCCCGACAGGGCCCGACAGGGCCCGACAGGGCCCGACAGAGCCCGACAGGGCCCGACAGAGCCCGACAGAGCCCGACAGGGCCCGACAGGGCCCGACAGGGCCCGACAGGGCCCAGTAGAGCCCGACGGAGCCCGACGGAGCCCGACAGGGCCCGACAGGGCCCGACAGAGCCCGACAGAGCCCGACAGAGACCAGTAGAGCCCGACAGAGCCGGACAGAGCCCGACAGAGCCCGACAGAGCCCGACAGGGCCCGACCGAGCCCAAAAGAGCCCAGTAGAGCCCGACAGAGCCCGACAGAGCCAGACAGAGCCCGACAGAGCCCGACAGAGCCCGACAGGGCCCAGTAGAGCCCGACGGAGCCCGACAGGGCCCGACAGGGCCCGACAGAGCCCAGTAGAGCCCGACAGAGCCCGACAGAGCCCAGTAGAGCCCAGTAGAGCCCGACAGAGCCTGACAGAGCCCGACAGAGCCCGACAGAGCCCGACAGAACCCGACAGAACCCGACAGAACCCGAGAGAGCCCGACAGAGCCCAGTACAGCCCGACAGAGCCCGACAGAGCCCGACAGGGACCGACAGGGACCGACAGGGACCGACAGGGAACAGTAGAGCCCAGTAGAGCCCGACAGAGCCCGACAGAGCCCGACAGGGCCCGAAAGAGCCCGACAGAGCCCAGTAGAGCTCGACAGAGCCCGACAGGTCCCGACAGGGCCCGTCAGAGCCCGACAGAGCCCGACAGGGCCCGACAGAGACCAGTAGAGCCCGACAGAGCCCGACAGAGCCCGACAGAACCCGACAGAGCCCGACCGAGCCCGACAGAGCCCAGTAGAGCCCGACAGAGCCCGACAGAGCCCGACAGAGCCCGACAGAGCCCGACAGGGCCCAGTAGAGCCCAGAAAAACCCGACAGAGCCCGACAGAGCCCGACAGAGCCCGACAGAGCCCGACAGGGCCCGACAGAGCCCGACAGAGCCCGACAGGGCCCGACAGGGCCCGACAGAGCCCGACAGGGCCCGACAGAGCCCGACAGAGCCCAGTAGAGCCCGACAGAGCCAGACAGAGCCCGACAGAGCCCGACAGAGCCCGACAGAGCCCGACAGGGCCCGACAGGGCCCGACAGGGCCCGACAGAGCCCGACAGAGCCCGACAGAGCCCAACAGAGCCCGACAGGGCCCGACAGAGCCCGACAGAGCCCGACAGAACCCGACAGAGCCCGACAGAGCCCAGTAGAGCCCGACAGAGCCCGACAGAGCCCGACAGAGCTCGACAGGGCCCGACAGAGCCCGACAGAACCCGACAGAGCCCGACAGAGCCCAGCAGAGCCCGACAGAGCCCGACAGAGCCCGACAGAGCCCGACAGGGCCCGACAGAGCCCGACAGAGCCCAGCAGAGCCCGACAGAGCCCGACAGAGCCCGACAAAGCCCGACAGGGCCCGACAGGGCCCGACAGAGCCCGACAGAGCCCGACAGGGCCCAGTAGAGCCCGACAGAGCCCGACAGAGCCCGACAGAGCCCGACAGAGCCCGACAGAGCCCGACAGGGCCCGACAGGGCCCAGTAGAGCCCGACAGAGCCCGACATGGCCCGACAGAGCCCGACAGAGCCCAGTAGAGCTCGACAGAGCCCAGTAGAGCTCGACAGAGCCCGACAGAGCCCGACAGGGCCCGACAGGGCCCGACAGGGCCCGACAGAGCCCGACAGAGCCCAGTAGAGCCCGACAGAGCCCGACAGAGCCCGACATGGCCCGACAGAGCCCGACAGAGCCCAGTAGAGCTCGACAGAGCCCGACAGAGCCCGACAGGGCCCGACAGGGCCCGACAGGGCCCGATAGGGCCCAGTAGAGCCCGACAGAGCCCGACAGGGCCCGACAGAGCCCGACAGAGCCCGACAGAGCCCGACAGGGCCCGACAGGGCCCGACAGGGCCCGACAGGGCCCGACAGGGCCCAGTCGAGCCCGACAGAGCCCGACAGAGCCCGACAGAGCCCGACAGGGCCCGACAGGGCCCGACAGAGCCCAGTAGAGCTCGACAGAGCCCGACAGAGCCCGACAGGGCCCGACAGGGCCCGACAGGGCCCAGTAGAGCCCGACAGAGCCCGACAGAGCCTGACAGGGCCCGACAGGGCCCGACAGAGCCCGACAGAGCCCGACAGAGCCCGACAGGGCCCGACCGAGCCCGACAGAGCCCAGTAGAGCCCGACAGAGCCCGACAGAGCCCGACAGAGCCTGACAGGGCCCAGTAGAGCCCAGTAGAACCCGACAGAGCCCGACAGGGCCCGACAGGGCCCGACAGAGCCCGACAGGGCCCGACAGAGCCCGACAGAGCCCGACAGAGCCCGACAGAGCCCGACAGAGCCCGACAGAGCCCGACAGAGCCCGACAGAGCCCGACAGAGCCCAACAGAGCCCAACAGGGCCCGACAGGGCCCGACAGAGCCCGACAGAGCACAGTAGAGCTCGACAGAGCCCGACAGAGCCCGACAGGGCCCGACAGGGCCCGACAGGGCCCGACAGAGCCCGACAGGGCCCAGTAGAGCCCGACAGAGCCCGACAGGGCCCGACAGAGCCCGACAGAGCCCGACAGAGCCCGACAGGGCCCGACAGGGCCCGACAGGGCCCTACAGAGCCCGACAGAGCCCGACAGGGCCCAGTAGAGCCCGACAGAGCCCGACAGAACCCGACAGAGCCCGACAGAGCCCAGTAGAGCCCGACAGAGCCCGACAGAGCCCGACAGGGCCCGACAGGGCCCGACAGAGCCCGACAGAGCCCGACAGAGCCCGACAGAGCCCGACAGGGCCCGACAGAGCCCGACAGGGCCCGACAGAGCCCGACAGAGCCCGACAGAGCCCGACAGGGCCCGACAGGGCCCAGTAGAGCCCGACAGAGCCCGCCAGAGCCCGACAGGGCCCGACAGAGCCCGACAGAGCCCAGTAGAGCTCGACAGAGCCCGACAGAGCCCGACAGGGCCCGACAGGGCCCGACAGGGCCCAGTAGAGCCTGACAGAGCCCGACAGGGCCCGACAGAGCCCGACAGAGCCCGACAGGGCCCGACAGGGCCCGACAGAGCCCGACAGGGAACAGTAGAACCCGACAGAGCCCGACAGAGCCCGACAGAGCCCGACAGGGCCCGACAGAGCCAAGTAGAGCTCGACAGAGCCCGACAGAGCCCGACAGGGCCCGACAGGGCCCAGTAGAGCCCGACAGAGCCCGACAGAGCCCGACAGGGCCCGACAGGACCCGACAGAGCCCGACAGAGCCCGACAGGGCCCGACAGGGCCCGACAGAGCCCGACAGGGCCCGACAGGGCCCGACAGAGACCAGTAGAGCCCGACAGAGCCCAACAGAGCCCGACAGAGCCCGACAGAGCCCGACAGAGCCCGACAGAGCCCGACAGAGCCCGACAGGGCCCGACAGGGCCCAGTAGAGCCCGAGAGAGCCCGACAGAGCCCGACAGAGCCCGACAGGGCCCGACAGAGCCCGACAGAGCCCGACAGGGCCCGACAGGGCCCGACAGAGCCCGACAAAGCCCGACAGGACCTGACAGAGCCCGACAGAACCCGACAGGGCCCGACAGGGCCCGACAGAGCCCAGTAGAGCCCGACAGAGCCCGACAGAGCCCGACAGAGCCCGACAGAGCCCGACAGGGCCCAGTAGAGCCCGACAGATCCCGACAGAGCCCGGCAGAGCCCGACAGGGCCCGACAGAGACCGACAGGGCCCGACAGAGCCCGACAGGGCCCAGTACAGCCCGACAGGGCCCAGTACAGCCCGACAGAGCCCGACAGAGCCCGACAGAGCCCGACAGAGCCCGACAGAGCCCGACAGAGCCCGACAGGGCCCGACAGGGCCCGACAGGGCCCGACAGAGCCCGACAGGGCCCGACAGAGCCCGACAGAGCCCGACAGGGCCCGACAGGGCCCGACAGGGCCCGACAGAGCTCGACAGGGCCCGACAGAGCCCGACAGAGCCCGACAGAGCCCGACAGGGCCCGACAGGGCCCGACAGGGCCCGACAGAACCCGACAGAACCCGACAGAGCCTGACAGAGCCCAGTAGAGCCCGACAGAGCCCGACAGAGCCCGACAGAGCCCGACAGGGCCCAGTAGAGCCCAGTAGAACCCGACAGAGCCCGACAGAGCCCGACACAGCCCGACAGAGCCCGACAGAGCCCGACAGGGCCCGACAGGGCCCGACAGGGCCCGACAGAGCCCGACAGGGCCCTACAGGGCCCGACAGGGCCCGACAGGGCCCGACAGAGCCCGACAGGGCCCGACAGAGCCCAGTAGAGC
Source organism: Caloenas nicobarica (assembly GCF_036013445.1). NCBI lineage: Eukaryota > Metazoa > Chordata > Aves > Columbiformes > Columbidae > Caloenas > Caloenas nicobarica. The sequence goes on along the minus strand of NW_027017290.1, from coordinate 56,000 downwards.
CCGACAGAGCCCGACAGAGCCCGACAGAGCCCGACAGGGCCCGACAGGGCCCAGTAGAGCCCGACAGAGCCCGACAGAGCCCGACAGAGCCCGACAGAGCCCGACAAAGCCCGACAGAGCCCGACAGGGCCCAACAGGGCCCGACAGAGCCCGACAGAACCCGACAGAGCCCGACAGAGCCCAGTAGAGCCCGACAGAGCCCGACAGAGCCCGACAGAGCCCGACAGGGCCCGACAGGGCCCGACAGAGCCCGACAGGGCCCGACAGAGCCCGACAGAGCCCGACAGAGCCCGACAGAGCCCGACAGAGCCCGACAGAGCCCGACAGAGCCCGACAGGGCCCGACAGGGCCCGACAGAGCCCGACAGAGCCCGACAGAGCCCGACAGAGCCCGACAGAGCCCGACAGGGCCCAGTAGAGCCCAGTAGAACCCGACAGAGCCCGACAGAGCCCGACAGAGCCCGACAGAGCCCGACAGAGCCCGACAGGGCCCGACAGGGCCCGACAGGGCCCGACAGGGCCCGACAGAGCCCGACAGGGCCCGACAGAGCCCGATAGAGCTAGACAGGGCCCGACAGGACCTGACAGAGCCCGACAGAGCCCGACAGAGCCCGACAGAGCCCGACAGAGCCCGACAGGGCCCGACTTGGCCCGACAAAGCCCGACAGAGCCCAGTAGAGCCCGACAGAGCCCGACAGAGCCCGACACGGCCCAGTAGAGCCCGACAGAGCCCGACAGAGCCCGGCAGAGCCCGACAGGGCCCGACAGAGACCGACAGGGCCCGACAGAGCCCGACAGAGCCCGACAGGGCCCAGTACAGCCCGACAGAGCCCGACAGAGCCCGACAGAGCCCGACAGAGCCCGACAGAGCCCGACAAAGCCCGACAGGGCCCGACAGGGCCCGACAGAGCCCGACAGGGCCCGACAGAGCCCGACAGAGCCCGACAGGGCCCAGTAGAGCCCGACAGAGCCCGACAGAGCCCGACAGAGCCCGACAGGGCCCGACAGGGCCCGACAGAGCCCAGTAGAGCTCGACAGAGCCCGACAGAGCCCGACAGGGCCCGACAGAGCCCGACAGAGCCCAGTAGAGCCCGACAGGGCCCGACAGAGCCCGACAGAGCCCGACAGAGCCCGACAGGGCCCGACAGGGCCCGACAGAGCCCGACAGGGTCCAGTAGAGCCCGACAGAGCCCGACAGAGCCCGTCAGGGCCCGACAGGGCCCGACAGGGCCCAGTAGAGCCCGACAGAGCCCGACAGAGCCCGACAGAGCCCGACAGGGCCCGACAGGGCCCGACAGGGCCCAGTAGAGCTCGACAGAGCCCGACAGAGCCCGACAGGGCCCAGTAGAGCCCGACAGAGCCCGACAGGGCCCAGTAGAGCCCGACAGAGCCCGACAGAGCCCGACAGGGCCCGACAGAGCCCGACAGAGCCCGACAGGGCCCGACAGGGCCCGACAGAGCCCGACAGAGCCTGACAGAGCCCGACAGAGCCTGACAGGGCCCGACAGGGCCCGACAGGGCCCGACAGAGCCCGACAGGGCCCGACAGAGCCCGACAGAGCCCGACAGGGCCCGACAGGGCCCGACAGAGCTCGACAGGGCCCGACAGAGCCCGACAGAGCCCGACAGAGCCCGACAGGGCCCGACAGGGCCCGACAGGGCCCGACAGAACCCGACAGAACCCGACAGAGCCTGACAGAGCCCAGTAGAGCCCGACAGAGCCCGACAGAGCCCGACAGAGCCCGACAGAGCCCGACAGGGCCCAGTAGAGCCCAGTAGAACCCGACAGACCCCGACAGAGCCCGACACAGCCCGACAGAGCCCGACAGAGCCCGACAGGGCCCGACAGGGCCCGACAGGGCCCGACAGAGCCCGACAGGGCCCTACAGGGCCCGACAGGGCCCGACAGGGCCCGACAGAGCCCGACAGGGCCCGACAGAGCCCAGTAGAGCCCGACAGAGCCCGACAGAGCCCGACAGAGCCCGACAGGGCCTGACAGGGCCCAGTAGAGCCCGACAGAGCCCGACAGAGCCCGACAGAGCCCGACAGAGCCCGACAAAGCCCGACAAAGCCCGACAGGGCCCAACAGGGCCCGACAGAGCCCGACAGAACCCGACAGAGCCCGACAGAGCCCAGTAGAGCCCGACAGAGCCCGACAGAGCCCGACAGAGCCCGACAGGGCCCGACAGGGCCCGACAGGGCCCGACAGGGCCCGACAGAGCCCGACAGAGCCCGACAGAGCCCGACAGAGCCCGACAGGGCCCGACAGAGCCCGACAGGGCCCGACAGAGCCCGACAGAGCCCGACAGAGCCCAGTAGATCCCGACAGAGCCCGACAGAGCCCGACAGAGCCCGACAGGGCCCAGTAGAGCCCAGTAGAACCCGACAGAGCCCGACAGAGCCCGACAGAGCCCGACAGAGCCCGACAGGGCCCGACAGGGCCCGACAGGGCCCGACAGGGCCCGACAGAGCCCGACAGGGCCCGACAGAGCCCGATAGAGCTAGACAGGGCCCGACAGGACCTGACAGAGCCCGACAGAGCCCGACAGAGCCCGACAGAGCCCGACAGAGCCCGACAGGGCCCGACTTGGCCCGACAAAGCCCGACAGAGCCCAGTAGAGCCCGACAGAGCCCGACAGAGCCCGACACGGCCCAGTAGAGCCCGACAGAGCCCGACAGAGCCCGGCAGAGCCCGACAGGGCCCGACAGAGACCGACAGGGCCCGACAGAGCCCGACAGAGCCCGACAGGGCCCAGTACAGCCCGACAGAGCCCGACAGAGCCCGACAGAGCCCGACAGAGCCCGACAAAGCCCGACAGGGCCCGACAGGGCCCGACAGGGCCCGACAGGGCCCAGTAGAGCCCGACAGAGCCCGACAGAGCCCGACAGAGCCCGACAGGGCCCGACAGGGCCCGACAGAGCCCAGTAGAGCTCGACAGAGCCCGACAGAGCCCGACAGGGCCCGACAGAGCCCGACAGAGCCCAGTAGAGCCCGACAGGGCCCGACAGAGCCCGACAGAGCCCGACAGAGCCCGACAGGGCCCGACAGGGCCCGACAGGGCCCGACAGAGCCCGACAGGGTCCAGTAGAGCCCGACAGAGCCCAACAGAGCCCGTCAGGGCCCGACAGGGCCCGACAGGGCCCAGTAGAGCCCGACAGAGCCCGACAGAGCCCGACAGAGCCCGACATTGCCCGACAGGGCCCGACAGGGCCCAGTAGAGCTCGACAGAGCCCGACAGAGCCCGACAGGGCCCAGTAGAGCCCGACAGAGCCCGACAGGGCCCAGTAGAGCCCGACAGAGCCCGACAGAGCCCGACAGGGCCCGACAGAGCCCGACAGAGCCCGACAGGGCCCGACAGCGCCCGACAGAGCCCGACAGAGCCTGACAGAGCCCGACAGAGCCTGACAGGGCCCGACAGGGCCCGACAGAGACCAGTAGAGCCCGACAGAGCCCGACAGAGCCCGACAGGGCCCGACTGAGCCCGACAGAGCCCAGTAGAGCCCGACAGAGCCCGACAGAGCCCGACAGAGCCCGACAGAGCCCGACAGGGCCCAGTAGAGCCCAGTAGAAACCGACAGAGCCCGACAGAGCCCGACAGAGCCCGACAGGGCCCGACAGGGCCCGACAGGGCCCGACAGAGCCCGACAGAGCCCGACAGAGCCCGACAGGGCCCGACAGGGACCGACAGGGCCCGACAGGGCCCGACAGAGCCCGACAGAGCCCAGTAGAGCTCGACAGAGCCCGACAGAGCCCGACAGGGCCTGACAGGGCCCGACAGGGCCCGACAGGGCCCGACAGAGCCAGACAGGGCCCGACAGAGCCCGACAGGGCCCGACAGGGCCCGACAGGGCCCAGTAGAGCCCGACAGAGCCCGACGGAGCCCGACAGGGCCCGACAGAGCCCGACAGGGCCCAGTAGAGCCCGACAGAGCCCGACAGAGCCCGGCAGAGCCCGACAGGGCCCGACAGAGACCGACAGGGCCCGAAAGAGCCCGACAGGGCCCAGTAGAGCTCGACAGAGCCCGACAGAGCCCGACAGGGCCTGACAGGGCCCGACAGGGCCCGACAGGGCCCGACAGGACCTGACAGAGCCCGACAGAACCCGACAGGGCCCGACAGGGCCCGACAGAGCCCAGTAGAGCCCGACAGAGCCCGACAGAGCCCGACAGAGCCCGACAGAGCCCGACAGGGCCCAGTAGAGCCCGACAGAGCCCGACAGAGCCCGGCAGAGCCCGACAGGGCCCGACAGAGACCGACAGGGCCCGAAAGAGCCCGACAGGGCCCAGTAGAGCTCGACAGAGCCCGACAGAGCCCGACAGGGCCCGACAGGGCCCGACAGGGCCCAGTAGAGCCCGACAGAGCCCGACGGAGCCCGACAGGGCCCGACAGGGCCCGACAGAGCCCGACAGAGCCCGACAGAGACCAGTAGAGCCCGACAGAGCCGGACAGAGCCCGACAGAGCCCGACAGAGCCCGACAGGGCCCGACCGAGCCCAAAAGAGCCCAGTAGAGCCCGACAGAGCCCGACAGAGCCAGACAGAGCCCGACAGAGCCCGACAGAGCCCGACAGGGCCCAGTAGAGCCCGACAGAGCCCGACAGGGCCCGACAGGGCCCGACAGAGCCCAGTAGAGCCCGACAGAGCCCGACAGAGCCCAGTAGAGCCCAGTAGAGCCCGACAGAGCCTGACAGAGCCCGACAGAGCCCGACAGAACCCGACAGAACCCGACAGAACCCGAGAGAGCCCGACAGAGCCCAGTACAGCCCGACAGAGCCCGACAGAGCCCGACAGAGCCCGACAGAGCCCGACAGAGCCCGACAGGGCCCGACAGGGCCCGACAGAGCCCGACAGGGCCCGACAGAGCCCGACAGAGCCCAGTAGAGCCCGACAGAGACCGACAGAGCCCGACAGAGCCCGACAGAGCCCGACAGGGCCCGACAGAGCCCGACAGAGCCCGACAGGGCCCGACAGGGCCCGACAGAGCCCGACAGGGCCCGACAGAGCCCGACAGGGCCCGACAGAGCCCGACAGAGCCCAGTAGAGCCCGACAGAGACCGACAGGGCCCAGTAGAGCCCGACAGAGCCAGACAGAGCCCGACAGGGCCCGACAGAGCCCGACAGAGCCCGACAGGGCCCAGTAGAGCCCGACAGAGCCCGACAGAGCCCGACAGAGCCCGACAGAGCCCGACAGGGCCCGACAGGGCCCGACAGGGCCCGACAGGGCCCGACAGAGCCCGACAGAGCCCAACAGAGCCCGACAGGGCCCGACAGAGCCCGACAGAGCCCGACAGAACCCGACAGAGCCCGACAGAGCCCAGTAGAGCCCGACAGAGCCCGACAGAGCCCGACAGAGCTCGACAGGGCCCGACAGAGCCCGACAGAACCCGACAGAGCCCGACAGAGCCCAGTAGAGCCCGACAGAGCCCGACAGAGCCCGACAGAGCCCGACAGAGCCCGACAGAGCCCGACAGAGCCCGACAGGGCCCGACAGAGCCCGACAGAGCCCGACAAAGCCCGACAGGGCCCGACAGGGCCCGACAGGGCCCGACAGAGCCCGACAGGGCCCGACAGGGCCCAGTAGAGCCCGACAGAGCCCGCCAGAGCCCGACAGAGCCCGACAGAGCCCGACATGGCCCGACAGAGCCCGACAGAGCCCAGTAGAGCTCGACAGAGCCCGACAGAGCCCGACAGGGCCCGACAGGGCCCGACAGGGCCCGACAGAGCCCGACAGGGCCCGACAGAGCCCAGTAGAGCCCGACAGAGCCCGACAGAGCCCGACAGAGCCCGACAGGGCCCGACAGGGCCCAGTAGAGCCCGACAGAGCCCGACAGAGCCCGACAGAGCCCGACAGAGCCCGACAAAGCCCGACAGAGCCCGACAGGGCCCAACAGGGCCCGACAGAGCCCGACAGAACCCGACAGAGCCCGACAGAGCCCAGTAGAGCCCGACAGAGCCCGACAGAGCCCGACAGAGCCCGACAGGGCCCGACAGGGCCCGACAGGGCCCGACAGGGCCCGACAGGGCCCGACAGAGCCCGACAGAGCCCGACAGAGCCCGACAGGGCCCGACAGAGCCCGACAGGGCCCGACAGAGCCCGACAGAGCCCGACAGAGCCCAGTAGATCCCGACAGAGCCCGACAGAGCCCGACAGAGCCCGACAGGGCCCAGTAGAGCCCAGTAGAACCCGACAGAGCCCGACAGAGCCCGACAGAGCCCGACAGAGCCCGACAGGGCCCGACAGGGCCCGACAGGGCCCGACAGGGCCCGACAGAGCCCGATAGAGCTAGACAGGGCCCGACAGGACCTGACAGAGCCCGACAGAGCCCGACAGAGCCCGACAGAGCCCGACAGAGCCCGACAGGGCCCGACTTGGCCCGACAAAGCCCGACAGAGCCCAGTAGAGCCCGACAGAGCCCGACAGAGCCCGACATGGCCCGACAGAGCCCGACAGAGCCCAGTAGAGCTCGACAGAGCCCGACAGAGCCCGACAGGGCCCGACAGGGCCCGACAGGGCCCGACAGAGCCCGACAGGGCCCGACAGAGCCCAGTAGAGCCCGACAGAGCCCGACAGAGCCCGACAGAGCCCGACAGGGCCCGACAGGGCCCAGTAGAGCCCGACAGAGCCCGACAGAGCCCGACAGAGCCCGACAGAGCCCGACAAAGCCCGACAGAGCCCGACAGGGCCCGACAGGGCCCGACAGAGCCCGACAGAACCCGACAGAGCCCGACAGAGCCCAGTAGAGCCCGACAGAGCCCGACAGAGCCCGACAGAGCCCGACAGGGCCCGACAGGGCCCGACAGGGCCCGACAGGGCCCGACAGAGCCCGACAGAGCCCGACAGAGCCCGACAGGGCCCGACAGAGCCCGACAGGGCCCGACAGAGCCCGACAGAGCCCGACAGAGCCCAGTAGATCCCGACAGAGCCCGACAGAGCCCGACAGAGCCCGACAGGGCCCAGTAGAGCCCAGTAGAACCCGACAGAGCCCGACAGAGCCCGACAGAGCCCGACAGAGCCCGACAGGGCCCGACAGGGCCCGACAGGGCCCGACAGGGCCCGACAGGGCCCGACAGGGCCCGACAGAGCCCGATAGAGCTAGACAGGGCCCGACAGGACCTGACAGAGCCCGACAGAGCCCGACAGAGCCCGACAGAGCCCGACAGAGCCCGACAGAGCCCGACAGGGCCCGACTTGGCCCGACAAAGCCCGACAGAGCCCAGTAGAGCCCGACAGAGCCCGACAGAGCCCGACACGGCCCAGTAGAGCCCGACAGAGCCCGACAGAGCCCGGCAGAGCCCGACAGGGCCCGACAGAGACCGACAGGGCCCGACAGAGCCCGACAGAGCCCGACAGGGCCCAGTACAGCCCGACAGAGCCCGACAGAGCCCGACAGAGCCCGACAGAGCCCGACAGAGCCCGACAAAGCCCGACAGGGCCCGACAGGGCCCGACAGAGCCCGACAGGGCCCGACAGAGCCCGACAGAGCCCGACAGAGCCCGACAGAGCCCGACAGGGCCCGACAGGGCCCGACAGAGCCCAGTAGAGCTCGACAGAGCCCGACAGAGCCCGACAGGGCCCGACAGAGCCCGACAGAGCCCAGTAGAGCCCGACAGGGCCCGACAGAGCCCGACAGAGCCCGACAGAGCCCGACAGGGCCCGACAGGGCCCGACAGGGCCCGACAGAGCCCGACAGGGTCCAGTAGAGCCCGACAGAGCCCAACAGAGCCCGTCAGGGCCCGACAGGGCCCGACAGGGCCCAGTAGAGCCCGACAGAGCCCGACAGAGCCCGACAGAGCCCGACAGGGCCCGACAGGGCCCGACAGGGCCCAGTAGAGCTCGACAGAGCCCGACAGAGCCCGACAGGGCCCAGTAGAGCCCGACAGAGCCCGACAGGGCCCAGTAGAGCCCGACAGAGCCCGACAGAGCCCGACAGGGCCCGACAGAGCCCGACAGAGCCCGACAGGGCCCGACAGGGCCCGACAGAGCCCGACAGAGCCTGACAGAGCCCGACAGAGCCTGACAGGGCCCGACAGGGCCCGACAGAGACCAGTAGAGCCCGACAGAGCCCGACAGAGCCCGACAGGGCCCGACCGAGCCCGACAGAGCCCAGTAGAGCCCGACAGAGCCCGACAGAGCCCGACAGAGCCCGACAGAGCCCGACAGGGCCCAGTAGAGCCCAGTAGAAAACGACAGAGCCCGACAGAGCCCGACAGAGCCCGACAGGGCCCGACAGGGCCCGACAGGGCCCGACAGGGCCCGACAGAGCCCGACAGAGCCCGACAGAGCCCGACAGGGCCCGACAGGGACCGACAGAGACCGACAGGGCCCGAAAGAGCCCGACAGGGCCCAGTAGAGCCCGACAGAGCCCGACAGAGCCCGGCAGAGCCCGACAGGGCCCGACAGAGACCGACAGGGCCCGAAAGAGCCCGACAGGGCCCAGTAGAGCTCGACAGAGCCCGACAGAGCCCGACAGGGCCTGACAGGGCCCGACAGGGCCCGACAGGGCCCGACAGGACCTGACAGAGCCCGACAGAACCCGACAGGGCCCGACAGGGCCCGACAGAGCCCAGTAGAGCCCGACAGAGCCCGACAGAGCCCGACAGAGCCCGACAGAGCCCGACAGGGCCCAGTAGAGCCCGACAGAGCCCGACAGAGCCCGGCAGAGCCCGACAGGGCCCGACAGAGACCGACAGGGCCCGAAAGAGCCCGACAGGGCCCAGTAGAGCTCGACAGAGCCCGACAGAGCCCGACAGGGCCCGACAGGGCCCGACAGGGCCCAGTAGAGCCCGACAGAGCCCGACGGAGCCCGACAGGGCCCGACAGGGCCCGACAGAGCCCGACAGAGCCCGACAGAGACCAGTAGAGCCCGACAGAGCCGGACAGAGCCCGACAGAGCCCGACAGAGCCCGACAGGGCCCGACCGAGCCCAAAAGAGCCCAGTAGAGCCCGACAGAGCCCGACAGAGCCAGACAGAGCCCGACAGAGCCCGACAGAGCCCGACAGGGCCCAGTAGAGCCCGACAGAGCCCGACAGGGCCCGACAGGGCCCGACAGAGCCCAGTAGAGCCCGACAGAGCCCGACAGAGCCCAGTAGAGCCCAGTAGAGCCCGACAGAGCCTGACAGAGCCCGACAGAGCCCGACAGAACCCGACAGAACCCGACAGAACCCGAGAGAGCCCGACAGAGCCCAGTACAGCCCGACAGAGCCCGACAGAGCCCGACAGAGCCCGACAGAGCCCGACAGGGCCCGAAAGAGCCCGACAGAGCCCAGTAGAGCTCGACAGAGCCCGACAGGTCCCGACAGGGCCCGTCAGAGCCCGACAGAGCCCGACAGGGCCCGACAGAGACCAGTAGAGCCCGACAGAGCCCGACAGAGCCCGACAGAACCCGACAGAGCCCGACCGAGCCCGACAGAGCCCAGTAGAGCCCGACAGAGCCCGACAGAGCCCGACAGAGCCCGACAGAGCCCGACAGGGCCCAGTAGAGCCCAGTAGAACCCGACAGAGCCCGACAGAGCCCGACAGAGCCCGACAGAGCCCGACAGGGCCCGACAGAGCCCGACAGAGCCCGACAGGGCCCGACAGGGCCCGACAGAGCCCGACAGGGCCCGACAGAGCCCGACAGGGCCCGACAGAGCCCGACAGAGCCCAGTAGAGCCCGACAGAGACCGACAGGGCCCAGTAGAGCCCGACAGAGCCAGACAGAGCCCGACAGGGCCCGACAGGGCCCGACAGGGCCCGACAGGGCCCAGTAGAGCCCGACAGAGCCCGACAGAGCCCGACAGAGCCCGACAGAGCCCGACAGGGCCCGACAGGGCCCGACAGGGCCCGACAGGGCCCGACAGAGCCCGACAGAGCCCGACAGAGCCCAACAGAGCCCGACAGGGCCCGACAGAGCCCGACAGAGCCCGACAGAACCCGACAGAGCCCGACAGAGCCCAGTAGAGCCCGACAGAGCCCGACAGAGCCCGACAGAGCTCGACAGGGCCCGACAGAGCCCGACAGAACCCGACAGAGCCCGACAGAGCCCAGTAGAGCCCGACAGAGCCCGACAGAGCCCGACAGAGCCCGACAGAGCCCGACAGAGCCCGACAGAGCCCGACAGGGCCCGACAGAGCCCGACAGAGCCCGACAAAGCCCGACAGGGCCCGACAGGGCCCGACAGAGCCCGACAGAGCCCGACAGGGCCCGACAGGGCCCAGTAGAGCCCGACAGAGCCCGCCAGAGCCCGACAGAGCCCGACAGAGCCCGACATGGCCCGACAGAGCCCGACAGAGCCCAGTAGAGCTCGACAGAGCCCGACAGAGCCCGACAGGGGCCGACAGGGCCCGACAGGGCCCGATAGGGCCCAGAAGAGCCCGACAGAGCCCGACAGGGCCCGACAGAGCCCGACAGAGCCCGACAGGGCCCGACAGGGCCCGACAGGGCCCGACAGGGCCCAGTCGAGCCCGACAGAGCCCGACAGAGCCCGACAGAGCCCGACAGGGCCCGACAGGGCCCGACAGAGCCCAGTAGAGCTCGACAGAGCCCGACAGAGCCCGACAGGGCCCGACAGGGCCCGACAGGGCCCAGTAGAGCCCGACAGAGCCCGACAGAGCCTGACAGGGCCCGACAGGGCCCGACAGAGCCCGACAGAGCCCGACAGAGCCCGACAGGGCCCGACCGAGCCCGACAGAGCCCAGTAGAGCCCGACAGAGCCCGACAGAGCCCGACAGAGCCCGACAGAGCCTGACAGGGCCCAGTAGAGCCCAGTAGAACCCGACAGAGCCCGACAGGGCCCGACAGGGCCCGACAGAGCCCGACAGGGCCCGACAGGGCCCAGTAGAGCCCGACAGAGCCCGCCAGAGCCCGACAGGGCCCGACAGAGCCCGACAGAGCCCAGTAGAGCTCGACAGAGCCCGACAGAGCCCGACAGGGCCCGACAGGGCCCGACAGGGCCCAGTAGAGCCTGACAGAGCCCGACAGGGCCCGACAGAGCCCGACAGAGCCCGACAGGGCCCGACAGAGCCCGACAGAGCCCGACAGGGAACAGTAGAACCCGACAGAGCCCGACAGAGCCCGACAGAGCCCGACAGGGCCCGACAGAGCCAAGTAGAGCTCGACAGAGCCCGACAGAGCCCGACAGGGCCCGACAGGGCCCAGTAGAGCCCGACAGAGCCCGACAGAGCCCGACGGGGCCCGACAGGACCCGACAGAGCCCGACAGAGCCCGACAGGGCCCGACAGGGCCCGACAGAGCCCGACAGGGCCCGACAGGGCCCGACAGAGACCAGTAGAGCCCGACAGAGCCCAACAGAGCCCGACAGAGCCCGACAGAGCCCGACAGAGCCCGACAGAGCCCGACAGAGCCCGACAGAGCCCGACAGAGCCCGACAGAGCCCGACAGGGCCCGACAGGGCCCAGTAGAGCCCGACAAAGCCCGACAGAGCTAGACAGGGCCCGACAGGACCTGACAGAGCCCGACAGAACCCGACAGGGCCCGACAGGGCCCGACAGAGCCCAGTAGAGCCCGACAGAGCCCGACAGAGCCCGACAGAGCCCGACAGAGCCCGACAGGGCCCAGTAGAGCCCGACAGATCCCGACAGAGCCCGGCAGAGCCCGACAGGGCCCGACAGAGACCGACAGGGCCCGACAGAGCCCGACAGGGCCCAGTACAGCCCGACAGGGCCCAGTACAGCCCGACAGAGCCCGACAGAGCCCGACAGAGCCCGACAGAGCCCGACAGAGCCCGACAGAGCCCGACAGGGCCCGACAGGGCCCGACAGGGCCCGACAGGGCCCGACAGGGCCCGACAGAGCCCGACAGGGCCCGACAGGGCCCGACAGGGCCCGACAGGGCCCGACAGAGCTCGACAGGGCCCGACAGAGCCCGACAGAGCCCGACAGAGCCCGACAGGGCCCGACAGGGCCCGACAGGGCCCGACAGAACCCGACAGAACCCGACAGAGCCTGACAGAGCCCAGTAGAGCCCGACAGAGCCCGACAGAGCCCGACAGAGCCCGACAGAGCCCGACAGGGCCCAGTAGAGCCCAGTAGAACCCGACAGAGCCCGACAGAGCCCGACAGAGCCCGACAGAGCCCGACAGGGCCCGACAGGGCCCGACAGGGCCCGACAGAGCCCGACAGGGCCCTACAGGGCCCGACAGGGCCCGACAGGGCCCGACAGAGCCCGACAGGGCCCGACAGAGCCCAGTAGAGCCCGACAGAGCCCGACAGAGCCCGACAGAGCCCGACAGGGCCCGACAGGGCCCAGTAGAGCCCGACAGAGCCCGACAGAGCCCGACAGAGCCCGACAGAGCCCGACAAAGCCCGACAGAGCCCGACAGGGCCCAACAGGGCCCGACAGAGCCCGACAGAACCCGACAGAGCCCGACAGAGCCCAGTAGAGCCCGACAGAGCCCGACAGAGCCCGACAGGGCCCGACAGGGCCCGACAGGGCCCGACAGAGCCCGACAGAGCCCGACAGAGCCCGACAGAGCCCGACAGAGCCCGACAGAGCCCGACAGGGCCCGACAGGGCCCGACAGGGCCCGACAGAGCCCAGTAGATCCCGACAGAGCCCGACAGAGCCCGACAGAGCCCGACAGGGCCCAGTAGAGCCCAGTAGAACCCGACAGAGCCCGACAGAGCCCGACAGAGCCCGACAGAGCCCGACAGAGCCCGACAGGGCCCGACAGGGCCCGACAGGGCCCAACAGAGCCCGACAGGGCCCGACAGAGCCCGATAGAGCTAGACAGGGCCCGACAGGACCTGACAGAGCCCGACAGAGCCCGACAGAGCCCGACAGAGCCCGACAGAGCCCGACAGAGCCCGACAGGGCCCGACTTGGCCCGACAAAGCCCGACAGAGCCCAGTAGAGCCCGACAGAGCCCGACAGAGCCCGACACGGCCCAGTAGAGCCCGACAGAGCCCGACAGAGCCCGGCAGAGCCCGACAGGGCCCGACAGAGACCGACAGGGCCCGACAGAGCCCGACAGAGCCCGACAGGGCCCAGTACAGCCCGACAGAGCCCGACAGAGCCCGACAGAGCCCGACAGAGCCCGACAAAGCCCGACAGGGCCCGACAGGGCCCGACAGGGCCCGACAGGGCCCGACAGAGCCCGACAGAGCCCGACAGAGCCCGACAGAGCCCGACAGGGCCCAGTAGAGCCCGACAGAGCCCGACAGAGCCCGACAGAGCCCGACAGGGCCCGACAGGGCCCGACAGAGCCCAGTAGAGCTCGACAGAGCCCGACAGAGCCTGACAGGGCCCGACAGAGCCCGACAGAGCCCAGTAGAGCCCGACAGGGCCCGACAGAGCCCGACAGAGCCCGACAGAGCCCGACAGGGCCCGACAGGGCCCGACAGGGCCCGACAGGGCCCGACAGGGTCCAGTAGAGCCCGACAGAGCCCGACAGAGCCCGTCAGGGCCCGACAGGGCCCGACAGGGCCCAGTAGAGCCCGACAGAGCCCGACAGAGCCCGACAGAGCCCGACAGGGCCCGACAGGGCCCGACAGGGCCCAGTAGAGCTCGACAGAGCCCGACAGAGCCCGACAGGGCCCAGTAGAGCCCGACAGAGCCCGACAGGGCCCAGTAGAGCCCGACAGAGCCCGACAGAGCCCGACAGGGCCCGACAGAGCCCGACAGAGCCCGACAGGGCCCGACAGGGCCCGACAGAGCCCGACAGGGCCCGACAGGGCCCGACAGAGCCCGACAGAGCCCGACAGGGCCCGACAGGGCCCGACAGGGCCCGACAGAGCCCGACAGGGCCCGACAGAGCCCGACAGAGCCCGACAGGGCCCGACAGGGCCCGACAGGGCCCGACAGGGCCCGACAGAGCTCGACAGGGCCCGACAGAGCCCGACAGAGCCCGACAGGGCCCGACAGGGCCCGACAGGGCCCGACAGGGCCCGACAGAACCCGACAGAACCCGACAGAGCCTGACAGAGCCCGACAGGGCCCGACAGGGCCCAGTAGAGCCCGACAGAGCCCGACAGAGCCCGACAGAGCCCGACAGAGCCCGACAGGGCCCAGTAGAGCCCAGTAGAACCCGACAGAGCCCGACAGAGCCCGACACAGCCCGACAGAGCCCGACAGAGCCCGACAGGGCCCGACAGGGCCCGACAGGGCCCGACAGGGCCCGACAGAGCCCGACAGGGCCCGACAGAGCCCAGTAGAGCCCGACAGAGCCCGACAGAGCCCGACAGAGCCCGACAGGGCCCGACAGGGCCCAGTAGAGCCCGACAGAGCCCGACAGAGCCCGACAGAGCCCGACAGGGCCCAACAGGGCCCGACAGAGCCCGACAGAACCCGACAGAGCCCGACAGAGCCCAGTAGAGCCCGACAGAGCCCGACAGAGCCCGACAGAGCCCGACAGGGCCCGACAGGGCCCGACAGAGCCCGACAGGGCCCGACAGAGCCCGACAGAGCCCGACAGAGCCCGACAGAGCCCGACAGAGTCCGACAGAGCCCGACAGGGCCCGACAGGGCCCGACAGAGCCCGACAGAGCCCGACAGAGCCCGACAGAGCCCGACAGAGCCCGACAGAGCCCGACAGAGCCCGACAGGGCCCAGTAGAGCCCAGTAGAACCCGACAGAGCCCGACAGAGCCCGACAGAGCCCGACAGAGCCCGACAGAGCCCGACAGGGCCCGACAGGGCCCGACAGGGCCCGACAGGGCCCGACAGAGCCCGACAGGGCCCGACAGAGCCCGATAGAGCTAGACAGGGCCCGACAGGACCTGACAGAGCCCGACAGAGCCCGACAGAGCCCGACAGAGCCCGACAGGGCCCGACTTGGCCCGACAAAGCCCGACAGAGCCCAGTAGAGCCCGACAGAGCCCGACAGAGCCCGACACGGCCCAGTAGAGCCCGACAGAGCCCGACAGAGCCCGGCAGAGCCCGACAGGGCCCGACAGAGACCGACAGGGCCCGACAGAGCCCGACAGAGCCCGACAGGGCCCAGTACAGCCCGACAGAGCCCGACAGAGCCCGACAGAGCCCGACAGAGCCCGACAGAGCCCGACAAAGCCCGACAGGGCCCGACAGGGCCCAGTAGAGCCCGACAGAGCCCGACAGAGCCCGACAGGGCCCGACAGGGCCCGACAGAGCCCAGTAGAGCTCGACAGAGCCCGACAGAGCCCGACAGGGCCCGACAGAGCCCGACAGAGCCCAGTAGAGCCCGACAGGGCCCGACAGAGCCCGACAGAGCCCGACAGAGCCCGACAGGGCCCGACAGGGCCCGACAGGGCCCGACAGAGCCCGACAGGGTCCAGTAGAGCCCGACAGAGCCCGACAGAGCCCGTCAGGGCCCGACAGGGCCCGACAGGGCCCAGTAGAGCCCGACAGAGCCCGACAGAGCCCGACAGAGCCCGACAGGGCCCGACAGGGCCCAGTAGAGCTCGACAGAGCCCGACAGAGCCCGACAGGGCCCAGTAGAGCCCGACAGAGCCCGACAGGGCCCAGTAGAGCCCGACAGAGCCCGACAGAGCCCGACAGGGCCCGACAGAGCCCGACAGAGCCCGACAGGGCCCGACAGGGCCCGACAGAGCCCGACAGAGCCTGACAGGGCCCGACAGGGCCCGACAGAGACCAGTAGAGCCCGACAGAGCCCGACAGAGCCCGACAGGGCCCGACCGAGCCCGACAGAGCCCAGTAGAGCCCGACAGAGCCCGACAGAGCCCGACAGAGCCCGACAGAGCCCGACAGGGCCCAGTAGAGCCCAGTAGAAACCGACAGAGCCCGACAGAGCCCGACAGAGCCCGACAGGGCCCGACAGGGCCCGACAGGGCCCGACAGAGCCCGACAGAGCCCGACAGAGCCCGACAGGGCCCGACAGGGACCGACAGGGCCCGACAGGGCCCGACAGAGCCCGACAGAGCCCAGCAGAGCTCGACAGAGCCCGACAGAGCCCGACAGGGCCTGACAGGGCCCGACAGGGCCCGACAGGGCCCGACAGAGCCAGACAGGGCCCGACAGAGCCCGACAGGGCCCGACAGGGCCCGACAGGGCCCAGTAGAGCCCGACAGAGCCCGACGGAGCCCGACAGGGCCCGACAGAGCCCGACAGGGCCCAGTAGAGCCCGACAGAGCCCGACAGAGCCCGGCAGAGCCCGACAGGGCCCGACAGAGACCGACAGGGCCCGAAAGAGCCCGACAGGGCCCAGTAGAGCTCGACAGAGCCCGACAGAGCCCGACAGGGCCTGACAGGGCCCGACAGGGCCCGACAGGGCCCGACAGGACCTGACAGAGCCCGACAGAACCCGACAGGGCCCGACAGGGCCCGACAGAGCCCAGTAGAGCCCGACAGAGCCCGACAGAGCCCGACAGAGCCCGACAGGGCCCAGTAGAGCCCGACAGAGCCCGACAGAGCCCGGCAGAGCCCGACAGGGCCCGACAGAGACCGACAGGGCCCGAAAGAGCCCGA
Source organism: Caloenas nicobarica (assembly GCF_036013445.1). NCBI lineage: Eukaryota > Metazoa > Chordata > Aves > Columbiformes > Columbidae > Caloenas > Caloenas nicobarica. Next base: position 39,606 of record NW_027017290.1, on the reverse strand, counting down.
CAGGGCCCAGTAGAGCTCGACAGAGCCCGACAGAGCCCGACAGGGCCCGACAGGGCCCGACAGGGCCCAGTAGAGCCCGACAGAGCCCGACGGAGCCCGACAGGGCCCGACAGGGCCCGACAGAGCCCGACAGAGCCCGACAGAGACCAGTAGAGCCCGACAGAGCCGGACAGAGCCCGACAGAGCCCGACAGAGCCCGACAGGGCCCGACCGAGCCCAAAAGAGCCCAGTAGAGCCCGACAGAGCCCGACAGAGCCAGACAGAGCCCGACAGAGCCCGACAGAGCCCGACAGAGCCCGACAGGGCCCAGTAGAGCCCGACAGAGCCCGACAGGGCCCGACAGGGCCCGACAGAGCCCAGTAGAGCCCGACAGAGCCCGACAGAGCCCAGTAGAGCCCAGTAGAGCCCGACAGAGCCTGACAGAGCCCGACAGAGCCCGACAGAACCCGACAGAACCCGACAGAACCCGAGAGAGCCCGACAGAGCCCAGTACAGCCCGACAGAGCCCGACAGAGCCCGACAGGGACCGACAGGGACCGACAGGGACCGACAGGGAACAGTAGAGCCCAGTAGAGCCCGACAGAGCCCGACAGAGCCCGACAGGGCCCGAAAGAGCCCGACAGAGCCCAGTAGAGCTCGACAGAGCCCGACAGGTCCCGACAGGGCCCGTCAGAGCCCGACAGAGCCCGACAGGGCCCGACAGAGACCAGTAGAGCCCGACAGAGCCCGACAGAGCCCGACAGAACCCGACAGAGCCCGACCGAGCCCGACAGAGCCCAGTAGAGCCCGACAGAGCCCGACAGAGCCCGACAGAGCCCGACAGAGCCCGACAGGGCCCAGTAGAGCCCAGTAGAACCCGACAGAGCCCGACAGAGCCCGACAGAGCCCGACAGAGCCCGACAGGGCCCGACAGAGCCCGACAGAGCCCGACAGGGCCCGACAGGGCCCGACAGAGCCCGACAGAGCCCAGTAGAGCCCGACAGAGCCCGACAGAGCCCGACAGAGACCGACAGGGCCCAGTAGAGCCCGACAGAGCCAGACAGAGCCCGACAGGGCCCGACAGAGCCCGACAGAGCCCGACAGGGCCCAGTAGAGCCCGACAGAGCCCGACAGAGCCCGACAGAGCCCGACAGAGCCCGACAGGGCCCGACAGGGCCCGACAGGGCCCGACAGAGCCCGACAGAGCCCGACAGAGCCCGACAGAGCCCGACAGGGCCCGACAGGGCCCGACAGAGCCCGACAGAGCCCGACAGAACCCGACAGAGCCCAGTAGAGCCCGACAGAGCCCGACAGAGCCCGACAGAGCTCGACAGGGCCCGACAGAGCCCGACAGAACCCGACAGAGCCCGACAGAGCCCAGTAGAGCCCGACAGAGCCCGACAGAGCCCGACAGAGCCCGACAGGGCCCGACAGAGCCCGACAGAGCCCGACAAAGCCCGACAGGGCCCGACAGGGCCCGACAGGGCCCGACAGAGCCCGACAGGGCCCGACAGGGCCCAGTAGAGCCCGACAGAGCCCGCCAGAGCCCGACAGAGCCCGACAGAGCCCGACATGGCCCGACAGAGCCCGACAGAGCCCAGTAGAGCTCGACAGAGCCCGACAGAGCCCGACAGGGCTCGACAGGGCCCGACAGGGCCCGATAGGGCCCAGAAGAGCCCGACAGAGCCCGACAGGGCCCGACAGGGCCCGACAGAGCCCGACAGGGCCCGACAGGGCCCGACAGGGCCCAGTCGAGCCCGACAGAGCCCGACAGAGCCCAGTAGAGCTCGACAGAGCCCGACAGAGCCCGACAGGGCCCGACAGGGCCCGACAGGGCCCAGTAGAGCCCGACAGAGCCCGACAGAGCCTGACAGGGCCCGACAGGGCCCGACAGAGCCCGACAGAGCCCGACAGAGCCCGACAGGGCCCGACCGAGCCCGACAGAGCCCAGTAGAGCCCGACAGAGCCCGACAGAGCCCGACAGAGCCTGACAGGGCCCAGTAGAGCCCAGTAGAACCCGACAGAGCCCGACAGGGCCCGACAGGGCCCGACAGAGCCCGACAGGGCCCGACAGAGCCCGACAGAGCCCGACAGAGCCCGACAGAGCCCGACAGAGCCCGACAGAGCCCAACAGGGCCCGACAGGGCCCGACAGAGCCCGACAGAGCCCGACAGGGCCCGACAGGGGCCGACAGAGCACAGTAGAGCTCGACAGAGCCCGACAGAGCCCGACAGGGCCCGACAGGGCCCGACAGGGCCCGACAGATCCCGACAGGGCCCAGTAGAGCCCGACAGAGCCCGACAGGGCCCGACAGAGCCCGACAGAGCCCGACAGAGCCCGACAGGGCCCGACAGGGCCCGACAGGGCCCTACAGAGCCCGTCAGAGCCCGACAGGGCCCGACAGGGCCCGACAGAGCCCGACAGAGCCCGACAGAGCCCGACAGAACCCGACAGAGCCCGACAGAGCCCAGTAGAGCCCGACAGAGCCCGACAGAGCCCGACAGGGCCCGACAGAGCCCGACAGAGCCCGACAGGGCCCGACAGAGCCCGACAGAGCCCGACAGAGCCCGACAGGGCCCGACAGGGCCCGACAGGGCCCGACAGAGCCCGACAGAGCCCGACAGGGCCCGACAGAGCCCGACAGAGCCCGACAGAGCCCGACAGGGCCCGACAGGGCCCAGTAGAGCCCGACAGAGCCCGCCAGAGCCCGACAGGGCCCGACAGAGCCCGACAGAGCCCAGTAGAGCTCGACAGAGCCCGACAGAGCCCGACAGGGCCCGACAGGGCCCGACAGGGCCCGACAGGGCCCAGTAGAGCCTGACAGAGCCCGACAGGGCCCGACAGAGCCCGACAGAGCCCGACAGAGCCCGACAGGGCCCGACAGGGCCCGACAGAGCCCGACAGGGAACAGTAGAACCCGACAGAGCCCGACAGAGCCCGACAGAGCCCGACAGGGCCCGACAGAGCCAAGTAGAGCTCGACAGAGCCCGACAGAGCCCGACAGGGCCCGACAGGGCCCAGTAGAGCCCGACAGAGCCCGACAGAGCCCGACAGGGCCCGACAGGACCCGACAGAGCCCGACAGAGCCCGACAGGGCCCGACAGGGCCCGACAGAGCCCGACAGGGCCCGACAGAGCCCGACAGAGACCAGTAGAGCCCGACAGAGCCCAACAGAGCCCGACAGAGCCCGACAGAGCCCGACAGAGCCCGACAGAGCCCGACAGAGCCCGACAGGGCCCGACAGGGCCCAGTAGAGCCCGAGAGAGCCCGACAGAGCCCGACAGAGCCCGACAGGGCCCGACAGAGCCCGACAGAGCCCGACAGGGCCCGACAGGGCCCGACAGAGCCCGACAAAGCCCGACAGAGCTAGACAGGGCCCGACAGGACCTGACAGAGCCCGACAGAACCCGACAGGGCCCGACAGGGCCCGACAGAGCCCAGTAGAGCCCGACAGAGCCCGACAGAGCCCGACAGAGCCCGACAGGGCCCAGTAGAGCCCGACAGATCCCGACAGAGCCCGGCAGAGCCCGACAGGGCCCGACAGAGACCGACAGGGCCCGACAGAGCCCGACAGGGCCCAGTACAGCCCGACAGGGCCCAGTACAGCCCGACAGAGCCCGACAGAGCCCGACAGAGCCCGACAGAGCCCGACAGAGCCCGACAGAGCCCGACAGGGCCCGACAGGGCCCGACAGAGCCCGACAGGGCCCGACAGAGCCCGACAGAGCCCGACAGGGCCCGACAGGGCCCGACAGGGCCCGACAGGGCCCGACAGAGCTCGACAGGGCCCGACAGAGCCCGACAGAGCCCGACAGAGCCCGACAGGGCCCGACAGGGCCCGACAGGGCCCGACAGAACCCGACAGAACCCGACAGAGCCTGACAGAGCCCAGTAGAGCCCGACAGAGCCCGACAGAGCCCGACAGAGCCCGACAGAGCCCGACAGGGCCCAGTAGAGCCCAGTAGAACCCGACAGAGCCCGACAGAGCCCGACACAGCCCGACAGAGCCCGACAGAGCCCGACAGGGCCCGACAGGGCCCGACAGGGCCCGACAGAGCCCGACAGGGCCCTACAGGGCCCGACAGGGCCCGACAGGGCCCGACAGGGCCCGACAGAGCCCGACAGGGCCCGACAGAGCCCAGTAGAGCCCGACAGAGCCCGACAGAGCCCGACAGAGCCCGACAGGGCCCGACAGGGCCCAGTAGAGCCCGACAGAGCCCGACAGAGCCCGACAGAGCCCGACAGAGCCCGACAAAGCCCGACAGAGCCCGACAGGGCCCAACAGGGCCCGACAGAGCCCGACAGAACCCGACAGAGCCCGACAGAGCCCAGTAGAGCCCGACAGAGCCCGACAGAGCCCGACAGAGCCCGACAGGGCCCGACAGGGCCCGACAGAGCCCGACAGGGCCCGACAGAGCCCAGTAGAGCCCGACAGAGCCCGACAGAGCCCGACAGGGCCCGACAGGGCCCGACAGAGCCCGACAGAGCCCGACAGAGCCCGACAGAGCCCGACAGAGCCCGACAGAGCCCGACAGAGCCCGACAGAGCCCGACAGGGCCCGACAGGGCCCGACAGAGCCCGAGAGAGCCCGACAGAGCCCAGTAGATCCCGACAGAGCCCGACAGAGCCCGACAGAGCCCGACAGGGCCCAGTAGAACCCAGTAGAACCCGACAGAGCCCGACAGAGCCCGACAGAGCCCGACAGAGCCCGACAGGGCCCGACAGGGCCCGACAGGGCCCGACAGGGCCCGACAGAGCCCGACAGGGCCCGACAGGGACTGACAGGGCCCGACAGGGCCCGACAGAGCCCGATAGAGCTAGACAGGGCCCGACAGGACCTGACAGAGCCCGACAGAGCCCGACAGAGCCCGACAGAGCCCGACAGGGCCCGACTTGGCCCGACAAAGCCCGACAGAGCCCAGTAGAGCCCGACAGAGCCCGACAGAGCCCGACACGGCCCAGTAGAGCCCGACAGAGCCCGACAGAGCCCGGCAGAGCCCGACAGGGCCCGACAGAGACTGACAGGGCCCGACAGAGCCCGACAGAGCCCGACAGGGCCCAGTACAGCCCGACAGAGCCCGACAGAGCCCGACAGAGCCCGACAGAGCCCGACAAAGCCCGACAGGGCCCGACAGGGCCCGACAGGGCCCGACAGGGCCCGACAGAGCCCGACAGGGCCCGACAGAGCCCGACAGAGCCCGACAGGGCCCAGTAGAGCCCGACAGAGCCCGACAGAGCCCGACAGAGCCCGACAGGGCCCGACAGGGCCCGACAGAGCCCAGTAGAGCTCGACAGAGCCCGACAGAGCCCGACAGGGCCCGACAGAGCCCGACAGAGCCCAGTAGAGCCCGACAGGGCCCGACAGAGCCCGACAGAGCCCGACAGAGCCCGACAGGGCCCGACAGGGCCCGACAGGGTCCAGTAGAGCCCGACAGAGCCCGACAGAGCCCGTCAGGGCCCGACAGGGCCCGACAGGGCCCAGTAGAGCCCGACAGAGCCCGACAGAGCCCGACAGAGCCCGACAGGGCCCGACAGGGCCCGACAGGGCCCAGTAGAGCTCGACAGAGCCCGACAGAGCCCGACAGGGCCCAGTAGAGCCCGACAGAGCCCGACAGGGCCCAGTAGAGCCCGACAGAGCCCGACAGAGCCCGACAGGGCCCGACAGAGCCCGACAGAGCCCGACAGGGCCCGACAGGGCCCGACAGAGCCCGACAGAGCCTGACAGAGCCCGACAGAGCCTGACAGGGCCCGACAGGGCCCGACAGAGACCAGTAGAGCCCGACAGAGCCCGACAGAGCCCGACAGGGCCCGACCGAGCCCGACAGAGCCCAGTAGTGCCCGACAGAGCCCGACAGAGCCCGACAGAGCCCGACAGGGCCCAGTAGAGCCCAGTAGAAACCGACAGAGCCCGACAGAGCCCGACAGAGCCCGACAGAGCCCGACAGAGCCCGACAGAGCCCGACAGAGCCCGACAGGGCCCGACAGGGCCCGACAGGGCCCGACAGAGCCCGACAGAGCCCGACAGAGCCCGACAGAGCCCGACAGGGCCCGACAGGGCCCGACAGAGCCAGACAGGGCCCGACAGAGCCCGACAGGGCCCGACAGGGCCCGACAGAGCCCGACAGAGCCCGACAGGGCCCGACAGGGCCCGACAGGGCCCGACAGAGCCCGACAGGGCCCGACAGGGCCCGACAGAACCCGACAGAGCCCGACAGAGCCCAGTAGAGCCCGACAGAGCCCGACAGAGCCCGACAGGGCCCGACAGGGCCCAGTAGAGCCCGACAGAGCCCGACAGAGCCCGACAGAGCCCGACAGGGCCCGACAGGGCCCGACAGGGCCCGACAGGGCCCAGTAGAGCCCGACAGAGCCCGACAGGGCCCGACAGAGCCCGACAGAGCCCGACAGAGCCCGACAGGGCCCGACAGGGCCCGACAGGGCCCGACAGAGCCCGACAGAGCCCGACAGAGCCCGACAGAGCCCGACAGGGCCCGACAGGGCCCGACAGAGCCCGACAGAGCCCGACAGGGCCCAGTAGAGCCCGACAGAGCCCGACAGAGCCCGACAGAGCCCGACAGGGCCCGACAGGGTCCGACAGAGCCCGACAGAGCCCGACAGGGCCCGACAGGGCCCGACAGGGCCCGACAGGGCCCGACAGAGACCAGTAGAGCCCGACAGAGCCCGACAGAGCCCGACAGAGCCCGACAGGGCCCGACAGAGCCCAGTAGAGCCCGACAGAGCCCGACAGAGCCCGACAGGGCCCAGTAGAGCCCAGTAGAACCCGACAGAGCCCAATAGAGCCCGACAGAGCCCGACAGGGCCCGACAGGGCCCGACAGGGCCCGACAGGGCCCGACAGAGCCCGACAGAACCCGACAAGGCCCGACAGAGCCCAGTAGAGCCCGACAGAGCCCGACAGAGCCCGACAGAGCTCGACAGGGCCCGACAGGGCCCGACAGAGCCCAGTAGAGCCCGACAGAGCCCGACAGAGCCCGACAGAGCCCAGTAGAGCCCGACAGAGCCCGACAGAGCCCGACAGAGCCCGACAGAGCCCGACAGAGCTCGACAGGGCCCGACAGGGCCCGACAGAGCCCGACAGAGCCCAGTAGAGCCCGACAGAGCCCGACAGAGCCCGACAGAGCCCGACAGAGCCCAGTAGAGCCCGACAGAGCCCGACAGAGCCCGACAGAGCCCGACAGAGCCCGACAGAGCCCAGTAGAGCCCGACAGAGCCCGACAGAGCCCGACAGGGCCCGACAGGGCCCGACAGAGCCCAGTTTAGCCCAGTAGAGCCCGACAGAGCCCGACAGAGCCCGACAGGGCCCGACAGGGCCCGACAGGGCCCAGTAGAGCCCGACAGAGCCCGACAGAGCCCGACAGGGCCCGACAGGGCCCGACAGAGCCCGACAGGGCCCGACAGGGCCCAGTAGAGATCGACAGAGCCCGACAGAGACCGACAGAGCCCGACAGAGCCTATTAGATCCCGACAGAGCCCGACAGAGCCCGACAGAGCCCGACAGGGCCCAGTAGAGCCCAGTAGAGCCCGACAGAGCCCAGTAGAGCCCGACAGAGCCCGACAGAGCCCGACAGGGCCCAGTAGAGCCCGACAGTGCCCGACAGAGCCCGACAGAGCCCGACAGGGCCCGACAGGGCCCAGTAGAGCCCGACAGAGCCCGACAGAGCCCAGTAGAGCCCAGTAGAGCCCGACAGAGCCCCGGCAGATCCCGACAGAACCCGACAGAGCCCGACAGAGCCCAGTAGAGCCGACAGAGCCCAACAGAGCCGACAGAGCCCGACAGAGCCCGACAGGGCCGACAGGGCCCGACAGGGCCCAGTAGAGCCCGACAGGGCCCGACAGGGCCCGACAGGGCCCAGTAGAGCCCGACAGAGACCTACAGAGCCCGACAGGGCCCGACAGGGCCCAGTAGAGCCCGACAGAGCCCGACAGGGCCCGACAGGGCCCAGTAGAGCCCGACAGAGCCCGACAGAGCCCGACAGAGCCCGACAGGCCCAGTTTAGCCCAGTAGAGCCCGACAGAGCCCGACAGAGCCCGACAGAGCCCGACAGGGCCCAGTAGAGCCCGACAGGCCCGACAGAGCCCGACAGGGCCCGACAGAGCCCGATAGAGCCCGACAGGGCCCGACAGGGCCCGACAGAGCCCAGTAGAGCCCGACAGAGCCCGACAGGCCCGACAGGGCCCAGTAGAGCCCGACAGAGCCCGACAGAGCCCGACAGAGCCCGACAGAGCCCGACAGGGCCCAGTAAAGATCGACAGAGCCCAACAGGGCCCGACAGGGCCCGACAGGGCCCAGTAGAGCCCGACAGAGCCCAGTAGAGCCCGACAGAGCCCGACAGAGCCCGACAGGCCCCGACAGGGTCCGACAGGGCCCGACAGTTTCCGACAGGGCCCGACAGGGCCCAGTAGAGCCCGACAGAGCCCGACAGAGCCCGACAGACCCGACAGGGCCCGACAGGCCCGACAGGGCCCAGTAGAGCTCGACAGAGCCCGACAGAGCCCGACAGGGCCCGACAGGGCCCAGTAGAGCCCGACAGAGCCGACAGAGCCCGACAGGGCCCGACAGGGCCGACAGAGCCCGACAGAGCCCGACAGAGACCAGTAGAGCCCGACAGAGCCCGACAGAGCCCGACAGAGCCCGACAGGGCCCAGTAGAGCCCAGTAGAACCCGACAGAGCCCGACAGGGCCCGACAGGCCCGACAGAGCCCGACAGAGCCCGACAGAGCCCGACAGGGCCCGACAGGGCCCGACAGAGCCCGACAGAGCCCGACAGGGCCCGACAGAGCCCGACAGAGCACAGTAGAGCTCGACAGAGCCCGACAGAGCCCGACAGGGCCCGACAGGGCCCGACAGAGCCCGACAGGGCCCAGTAGAGCCCGACAGAGCCCGACAGAACCCGACAGGCCCGACAGAGCCCGACAGAGCACAGTAGAGCTCGACAGAGCCCGACAGAGCCCGACAGGGCCCGACAGGGCCCGACAGAGCCCGACAGGGCCCAGTAGAGCCCGACAGAGCCCGACAGGGCCCGACAGAGCCCGACAGAGCCCGACAGGGCCCGACAGGGCCCGACAGGGCCCGACAGAGCCCGACAGAGCCCGACAGAGCCCGACAGGGCCCAGTAGAGCCCGACAGAGCCCGACAGAACCCGACAGAGCCCGACAGAGCCCAGTAGAGCCCGACAGAGCCCGACAGAGCCCGACAGAGGCCGACAGGGCCCGACAGAGCCCGACAGGGCCCGACAGAGCCCGACAGGGCCCGACAAAGCCCGACAGGGCCCGACAGGCCCGACAGAGCCCGACAGGGCCCGACAGGGCCCGACAGAGCCCGACAGAGCCCGACAGAGCCCAGTAGAGCTCGACAGAGCCCGACAGAGCCCGACAGGGCCCGACAGGGCCCGACAGGGCCCGACAGGGCCCAGTAGAGCCCGACAGAGCCCGACAGGGCCCGACAGGGCCCGACAGGGCCCGACAGGGCCCGACAGAGCCCGACAGAGCCCGACAGGGCCCGACAGGGCCCGACAGGGAACAGTAGAACCCGACAGAGCCCGACAGAGCCCGACAGGGCCCGACAGGGCCCGACAGAGCCAAGTAGAGCTCGACAGAGCCCGACAGGGCCCAGTAGAGCCCGACAGAGCCCGACAGAGCCTGACAGGGCCCGACAGGGCCCGACAGAGCCCGACAGAGCCCGACAGGGCCCGACAGAGCCCGACAGGGCCCGACAGAGCCCGACAGAGACCAGTAGAGCCCAACAACAGAGCCCGAACAGAGCCCGAGCCCGACAGAGCCCGACAGGGCCCGACAGGGCCCGACAGGGCCCAGTAGAGCCCCCGACAGAGCCCGACAGAGCCCGACAGAGCCCGACAGGGCCCGACAGGGCCCGACAGGGCCCGACAGGGCCCGACAGAGCCCGACAGAGCTAGACAGGGCCCGACAGGACCTGACAGAGCCCGACAGAACCCGACAGAGCCCGACAGAGCCCGACAGGGACCGACAGGGCCCGACAGAGCCCGACAGAGCCCGACAGAGCCCAGTAGAGCCCGACAGAGCCCGACAGAGCCCGACAGAGCCCGACAGGGCCCAGTAGAGCCCGACAGAGCCCGACAGAGCCCGGCAGAGCCCGACAGAGCCCGGCAGAGACCGACAGGGCCCGACAGGGCCCGACAGAGCCCGACAGAGCCCGACAGAGCCCGACAGAGCCCGACAGAGCCCGACAGGGCCCGACAGGGCCCGACAGAGCCCGACAGGGCCCAGTAGAGCTCGACAGAGCCCGACAGAGCCCGACAGAGCCCGACAGAGCCCGACAGAGCCCGACAGAGCCCGACAGAGCCCGACAGGGCCGACAGGGCCCGACAGGGCCCGACAGAGCCCGACAGAGCCCGACAGGGCCCAGTAGAGCCCAGTAGAACCCGACAGAGCCCGACAGAGCCCGACAGAGCCCGACAGAGCCCGACAGGGCCCGACAGGGCCCGACAGGGCCCGACAGAGCCCGACAGAGCCCAGTAGAGCCCGACAGAGCCCGACAGAGCCCGACAGAGCCCGACAGAGCCCGACAGAGCCCGACAGGGCCCAACAGGGCCCGACAGGGCCCGACAGAACCCGACAGAGCCCGACAGAGCCCAGTAGAGCCCGACAGAGCCCGACAGAGCCCGACAGAGCCCGACAGGGCCCGACAGAGCCCGACAGAGCCCGACAGGGCCCAGTAGAGCCCGACAGAGCCCGACAGAGCCCGACAGAGCCCGACAGAGCCCGACAGAGCCCGACAGGGCCCGACAGGGCCCGACAGGGCCCGACAGGGCCCGACAGAGCCCAGTAGATCCCGACAGAGCCCGACAGAGCCCGACAGAGCCCAGTAGATCCCGACAGAGCCCGGACAGAGCCCGACAGAGCCCGACAGAGCCCGACAGAGCCCGACAGAGCCCGACAGGGCCCAGTAGAGCCCAGTAGAACCCGACAGAGCCCGACAGAGCCCGACAGAGCCCGACAGAGCCCGACAGAGCCCGACAGGGCCCGACAGGGCCCGACAGAGCCCGACAGGGCCCGACAGGGCCCGACAGAGCCCGACAGAGCCCAGTAGAGCCCGACAGAGCCCGACAGAGCCCGACAGGGCCCAGTAGAGCCCGACAGAGCCCGACAGAGCCCGACAGAGCCCGACAGAGCCCGACAGAGCCCGACAGGGCCCAGTAGAGCCCAGTAGAACCCGACAGAGCCCGACAGAGCCGACAGAGCCCGACAGAGCCCGACAGAGCCCGACAGGGCCCGACAGGGCCCGACAGGGCCCGACAGGGCCCGACAGGGCCCGACAGAGCCCGACAGAGCCCGACAGAGCCCAGTAGAGCCCGACAGAGCCCGACAGAGCCCGACAGGGCCCAGTAGAGCCCGACAGAGCCCGACAGAGCCCGACAGAGCCCGGCAGAGCCCGACAGGGCCCGACAGAGACCGACAGGGCCCGACAGAGCCCGACAGAGCCCGACAGGGCCCAGTACAGCCCGACAGAGCCCGACAGAGCCCGACAGAGCCCGACAGAGCCCGACAGGGCCCGACAGGGCCCGACAGGGCCCGACAGGGCCCAGTAGAGCCCGACAGAGCCCGACAGAGCCCGACAGAGCCCGACAGAGCCCAGTAGAGCCCGACAGAGCCCGACAGGGCCCGACAGGCCCGACAGAGCCCAGTAGAGCTCGACAGAGCCCGACAGAGCCCGACAGGGCCCGACAGGGCCCGACAGAGCCCGACAGAGCCCGACAGAGCCCGACAGGGCCCGACAGAGCCCGACAGAGCCCGACAGAGCCCGACAGGGCCCGACAGAGCCCGACAGAGCCCGACAGGGCCCGACAGGGCCCGACAGAGCCCGACAGAGCCCGACAGGGCCCGACAGGGCCCAGTAGAGCCCGACAGAGCCCGACAGAGCCCGACAGAGACCAGTAGAGCCCGACAGAGCCCGACAGAGCCCGACAGGGCCCGACCGGGCCCGACAGAGCCCAGTAGAGCCCGACAGAGCCCGACAGAGCCCGACAGGGCCCAGTAGGGCCCAGTAGAAACCGACAGAGCCCGACAGAGCCTGACAGAGCCCGACAGGGCCCGACAGGGCCCGACAGGGCCCGACAGGGCCCGACAGAGCCCGACAGGGTCCGACAGGGCCCGACAGGGCCCGACAGGGCCCGACAGAGCCAGACAGGGCCCGACAGAGCCCGACAGAGCCCGACAGAGCCCGACAGGGCCCGACAGGGCCCGACAGGGGCCCGACAGGGCCCGGACAGAGCCCGACAGGGCCCGACAGGGCCCGACAGGGCCCGACAGAACCCGACAGAGCCCGACAGAGCCGACAGAGCCCGACAGAGCCCGACAGGGCCCGACAGAGACCAGTAGAGCCCGACAGAGCCCGACAGGGCCCAGTAGAGCCCGACAGGGCCCAGTAGAGCCCGACAGGGCCCGACAGACCCCGACAGGGCCCGACAGAGCCCAGTAGAGCTCGACAGAGCCCGACAGAGCCCGACAGGGGCCCGACAGGGCCCGACAGGGGCCCGACAGGCCCGACAGAGCCCGACAGAGACCAGTAGAGCCCGACAGAGCCCGACAGGGCCCGACAGAGCCCGACAGAGCCCGACAGAGCCCAGTAGAGCCCGACAGAGCCCGACAGAGCCGACAGGGCCCAGTAGAGCCCGACAGAGCCCAGTAGAGCCCGACAGAGCCCGACAGGCCCGACAGAGCCCGACAGGGCCCGACAGATCCAAACAGAGCCCGACAGGGCCCAGTAGAGCCCGACAGAGCCCGACAGAGCCCGACAGAGCCCGACAGGGCCCGGTAGAGCCCGACAGAGCCCGCCAGAACCCGCCAGAGCCCGACAGGGGCCCAGTAGAGCCCGACAGAGCCCGACCAGAGCCCGACAGAGCCTGACAGGGCCCGACAGGGCCCGACAGAGCCCGACAGGGCCCGACAGGGCCCGACAGAGCCCGACAGGGCCCGGTAGAGCCCGACTGGGCCCGCCAGAGCCCGACAGAGCCCGACAGGGCCCGACAGGGCCCGACAGAGCCCAGTAGAGCTCGACAGAGCCCGACAGAGCCCGACAGGGCCCGACAGGGCCCGACAGAGCCCGACAGGGCCCAGTAGAGCCCGACAGAGCCCGACAGAGCCCGACAGGGCCCGACAGGGCCCGACAGGGCCCGACAGGGCCAGTAGAGCCCGACAGAGCCCGACAGAGCCCGACAGGGCCCGACAGGGCCCGACAGGGCCCGACAGAGACCAGTTTAGCCCAGTAGAGCCCGACAGAGCCCGACAGAGCCCGACAGAGCCCGACAGAGCCCGACAGGGCCCGACAGAGCCCGACACGGCCCGACAGAGCCCGACAGAGCCCGACAGGGCCCGACAGAGCCCGACAGGGCCCAGTAGAGCCCGACAGAGCCCGACAGAGCCCGACAGAGCCCGACAGAGCCCGACAGGGCCCGACAGGCCCAGTAGAGCCCGACAGAGCCCGACAGAGCCCGACAGGGCCCGACAGGCCCAGTAGAGCCCGACAGAGCCCGACAGAGCCGACAGGGCCCGACAGGGCCCAGTAAGAGCCCCGACAGAGCCCGACAGAGCCCGACAGAGCCCGACAGAGCCCGACAGAGCCCGACAGAGCCCGACAGGGCCCGACAGGGAACAGGAGAGCCCAGTAGAGCCCGACAGAGCCCGACAGAGCCCGACAGAGCCCGACAGAGCCCAGTAGAGCCCGACAGAGCCCGACAGAGCCCGACAGAGCCCGACCAGAGCCCGACAGGGCCCGACAGGGCCCGACAGGGCCCAGTTTAGCCCAGTAGAGCCCGACAGAGCCCGACAGAGCCCGACAGGGCCCAGTAGAGCCCGACAGAGCCCGACAGGGCCCGACAGGGCCCGACAGAGCCCGACAGGGCCCGACAGAGCCCGACAGAGCCTATTAGATCCCGACAGAGCCCGACAGAGCCCGACAGGGCCCGACAGGGCCCAGTAGAGCCCGACAGTGCCCGACAGAGCCCGACAGAGCCCGACAGGGCCGACAGGGCCCGACAGGGCCCAGTAGAGCCCGACAGAGCCCAGTAGAGCCCAGTAGAGCCCGACAGAGCCCGGCAGATCCCGACAGAACCCGACAGAGCCCGACAGAGCCCAGTAGAGCCCGACAGAGCCCAACAGAGCCCGACAGAGCCCGACAGAGCCCAGTAGAGCCCGACAGAGACCTACAGAGCCCGACAGAGCCCGACAGAGCCCGACAGGGCCCGACAGGGCCCGACAGGGCCGACAGGGCCCGACAGGGCCGACAGGGCCCGACAGAGCCCAACAGGGCCCGACAGGGCCCGACAGAGCCCAGTAGAGCCCGACAGAGCCCGACAGGGCCCGACAGGGCCCGACATGGCCCAGTAGAGCCCGACAGAGACCTACAGAGCCCGACAGGGCCCGACAGGGCCCAGTAGAGCCCGACAGAGCCCGACAGGGCCCGACAGGGCCCGACAGGGCCCAGTAGAGCCCGACAGAGCCCGACAGAGCCCGACAGAGCCCGACAGAGCCCGACAGGGCCCAGTAGAGCCCGACAGAGCCCGACAGAGCCCGACAGGGCCCGACAGAGCCCGATAGAGCCCGACAGGGCCCGACAGGGCCCGACAGAGCCCAGTAGAGCCCGACAGAGCCCGACAGGCCCGACAGGGCCCGACAGGGCCCAGTAGAGCTCGACAGAGCCCAACACGGTCCGACAGGGCCCGACAGGGCCCAGTAGAGCCCGACAGAGCCCAGTAGAGCCCGACAGAGCCCGACAGAGCCCGACAGGCCCCGACAGGGTCCGACAGGGCCCGACAGGGCCCAGTTTAGGCCAGTAGAGCCCGAAAGAGCCCGACAGAGCCCGACAGAGCCCGACAGAGCCCGACAGGGCCCAACAGGGCCAAGTAGAGCCCGACAGAGCCCGACAGAGCCCGACAGGGCCCGACAGGGCCCGACAGGGCCCGACAGGGCCCGACAGCGCCCGACAGGCCCGACAGGGCCCAGTAGAGCCCGACAGAGCCCCGACTGGGACCGACAGGGCCCGACAGGGCCCAGTAGAGCCCAGAAGAGCCCGACAGAGCCCGACAGAGCCCGACAGAGCCCAGTAGAGCCCGACAGAGCCCGACAGAGCCCGACAGAGCCCGACAGAGCCCGACAGAGCCCGACAGAGCCCGACAGGGCCCGACAGGGCCCGACAGAGCCCGACAGAGCCCAACAGGGCCCGACAGGGCCCAGCAGGGCCCGACAGGGCCGACAGGGCCCGACAGAGCCCAGTAGAGCCCGACAGAGCCCGACAGAGCCCGACAGAGCCCGACAGGGAACGACAGGGCCCGACCAGGGAACATTAGAGCCCAGTAGAGCCCGACAGAGCCCGACAGGGCCCGACAGGGCCCGACAGAGCCCGACAGAGCCCGACAGAGCCCAGTAGAGCCCGACAGAGCCCGACAGAGCCGACAGGGCCCGACAGAGCCCAGTTTAGCCCAGTAGAGCCCGACAGAGCCCGACAGGGCCCGACAGGGCCCAGTAGAGCCCGACAGAGCCCGACAGGGCCCGACAGGGCCCGACAGAGCCCAGTAGAGCCCGACAGAGCCCAGTAGAGCCCGACAGAGCCCGATAGAGCCCGACAGAGCCCGACAGGGCCCGACAGGGCCCGACAGGGAACAGTAGAGCCCAGTAGAGACCGACAGAGCCCGACAGAGCCCGACAGGGCCCGACAGGGCCCAGTAGAGCCCGACAGAGCCCGACAGAGCCCGACAGAGCCCGACAGAGCCCGACAGAGCCCGACAGGGCCCGACAGAGCCCGACAGGGCCCAGTAGAGCCGACAGAGCCCGACAGGGCCCGACAGAGCCCGACAGGGCCCGACAGAGCCCGACAGGGCCCGACAGAGCCCGACAGGGCCCGACAGAGCCCGACAGAGCCCGACAGGCCCGACAGGCCCGACAGAGCCCGACAGGGCCCGACACGGCCCGACACGGCACGACACGGCCCAGTAGAGCCCGACAGAGCCCGACAGAGCCCGACACAGCCCGACAGAGCCCGACAGAGCCCGACAGAGCCCAGTAGAGCCCGACAGAGCCCGACAGGGCCCGACAGGCCCGACAGGGCCCGACAGGGCCCAGTAGAGCCCGAGAGAGCCCGACAGAGCCCGACAGAGCCCGACAGGGCCCGACAGGGCCCGACAGGGCCCGACAGGGCCCAGTAGAGCCCGACAGAGCCCGACAGAGCCCGACAGAGCCCGACAGAGCCCGACAGAGCCCGAACAGGGGCCGACAGGGGCCGACAGGGCCCAGTAGAGCCCGACAGAGCCCGACAGAGCCCGACAGGGCCCGACAGGGCCCAGTAGAGCCCGACGGAGCCGACAGAGCCCGACAGAGCCCGACAGAGCCCGACAGGGCCCGACAGGGCCCGACAGGGGCCGACAGGGCCCAGTAGAGCCCGACAGAACCCGACAGAGCCTGACAGAGCCCGACAGAGCCCGACAGGGCCCAGTAGAGCCCGACAGAGCCCGACAGAGCCCGACAGAGCCCGACAGGGCCCGACAGGGCCCGACAGGGCCCAGTAGAGCCCGACAGAGCCCGACAGAGCCCGACAGGGCCCGACAAGGCCCGACAGGGCCCGACAGGGCCCGACAGAGCTCGACAGAGCCCAGTAGAGCCCGACGGAGCCCGACAGAGCCGCGACAGAGCCCGACAGGGCCCGACAGGGCCCGACAGCGCCCTACAGAGCCCGACAGGGCCCGACAGGGCCGACAGGGCCCCGACAGGGCCCGACAGGGCCCGACAGGGCCCGACAGAGCCGGACAGAGCCCAGTAGAGCCCGCCAGAGTCCGACAAAGCCCGACAGAGCCCGACGGGGCCCGACAGAGCCCGACAGGGCCCAGTAGAGCCCGACAGAGCCCGCCAGGGCCCGACAGGGCCCGACAGGGCCCAGTAGAGCCGACAGAGCCAACAGAGCCCGACAGAGCCCGACAGAGCCCGACAGGGCCCGACAGGGCCCGACAGGGCTCAGTAGAGCCCGACAGAGCCCGACAGGGCCCGACAGGGCCCAGTAGAGCACGACAGAGCCCGACAGAGCCCGACAGAGCCCAGTATTGCCCGACAGAGCCCGACAGGGCCCGACAGGGCCCAGTAGAGCCCGACAGAGCCCGACAGAGCCCGACAGGGCCCGCGACAGGAGAGCCCGACAGAGCCCGACAGAGCCCGACAGAGCCCGACAGAGCCCGACAGAGCCCGACAGAGCCCGACAGAGCCCGACAGGGCCCGCAGGCCCCGACAGGGACAGGAGAGGCCCAGTAGAGCCCGACAGAGCCCGACAGAGCCCGACAGAGCCCGACAGAGCCCAGTAGAGCCCGACAGAGCCCGACAGAGCCCGACAGAGCCCGACAGAGCCCGACAGGGCCCGACAGGGCCCGACAGGGCCCAGTTTAGCCCAGTAGAGCCCGACAGAGCCCGACAGAGCCCGACAGGGCCCAGTAGAGCCCGACAGAGCCCGACAGGCCCGACAGGGCCCGACAGAGCCCGACAGGGCCCGACAGAGCCGACAGAGCCTATTAGATCCCGACAGAGCCCGACAGAGCCCGACAGGGCCCGACAGGGCCCAGTAGAGCCCGACAGTGCCCCGACAGAGCCCGACAGAGCCCGACAGGGCCCGACAGGGCCCGACAGGGCCCAGTAGAGCCCGACAGAGCCCAGTAGAGCCCAGTAGAGCCCGACAGAGCCCGGCAGATCCCGACAGAACCCGACAGAGCCCAGTAGAGCCCGACAGAGCCCAACAGAGCCCAACAGAGCCCGACAGAGCCCAGTAGAGCCCGACAGAGACCTACAGAGCCCGACAGAGCCCGACAGAGCCCGACAGGGCCCGACAGGGCCCGACAGGCGCCGACAGGGCCCGACAGAGCCCAACAGGGCCCGACAGGGCCCGACAGAGCCCAGTAGAGCCCGACAGAGCCCGACAGGGCCCGACAGGGCCCGACAGGGCCCAGTAGAGCCCGACAGAGACCTACAGAGCCCGACAGGGCCCGACAGGGCCCAGTAGAGCCCGACAGAGCCCGACAGGGCCCGACAGGGCCCGACAGGGCCCAGTAGAGCCCGACAGAGCCCGACAGAGCCCGACAGAGCCCGACAGAGCCCGACAGAGCCCGACAGGCCCCAGTAGAGCCCGACAGAGCCCGACAGAGCCCGGACAGGGCCCGACAGAGCCCGATAGAGCCCGACAGGGCCCGCCAGGCCCGACAGAGCCCAGTAGAGCCCGACAGAGCCCGACAGGCCCGACAGGGCCCGACAGGGCCCAGTAGAGCTCGACAGAGCCCAACACGGTCCGACAGGGCCCGACAGGGCCCAGTAGAGCCGACAGAGCCCAGTAGAGCCCGACAGAGCCCGACAGAGCCCGACAGGCCCCGACAGGGTCCGACAGGGCCCGACAGGGCCCAGTTTAGGCCAGTAGAGCCCGAAAGAGCCCGACAGAGCCCGACAGAGCCCGACAGAGCCCGACAGGGCCCAACAGGGCCAAGTAGAGCCCGACAGAGCCCGACAGAGCCCGACAGGGCCCGACAGGGCCCGACAGGGCCCGACAGCGCCCGACAGGGCCCGACAGCGCCCGACAGGGCCCAGTAGAGCCCGACAGAGCCCGACTGGGACCGACAGGGCCCGACAGGGCCCAGTAGAGCCCAGAAGAGCCCGACAGAGCCCGACAGAGCCCGACAGAGCCCAGTAGAGCCCGACAGAGCCCGACAGAGCCCGACAGAGCCCGACAGAGCCCGACAGGGCCCGACAGGGCCCGACAGAGCCCGGCAGAGCCCGACAGGGCCCGACAGAGACCGACAGGGCCCGACAGAGCCCGACAGAGCCCGACAGGGCCCAGTACAGCCCGACAGAGCCCGACAGAGCCCGACAGAGCCCGACAGGGCCCGACAGGGCCCGACAGGGCCCAGTAGAGCCCGACAGAGCCCGACAGAGCCCGACAGAGCCCGACAGAGCCCAGTAGAGCCCGACAGAGCCCGACAGGGCCCGACAGGGCCCGACAGAGCCCAGTAGAGCTCGACAGAGCCCGACAGAGCCCGACAGGGCCCGACAGGGCCCGACAGAGCCCGACAGAGCCCGACAGAGCCCGACAGGGCCCGACAGAGCCCGACAGAGCCCGACAGAGCCCGACAGGGCCCGACAGAGCCCGACAGAGCCCGACAGGGCCCGACAGGGCCCGACAGAGCCCGACAGAGCCCGACAGGGCCCGACAGGGCCCAATAGAGCCCGACAGAGCCCGACAGAGCCCGACAGAGACCAGTAGAGCCCGACAGAGCCCGACAGAGCCCGACAGGGCCCGACCGGGCCCGACAGAGCCCAGTAGAGCCCGACAGAGCCCGACAGAGCCCGACAGAGCCCGACAGGGCCCAGTAGGGCCCAGTAGAAACCGACAGAGCCCGACAGAGCCTGACAGAGCCCGACAGGGCCCGACAGGGCCCGACAGGGCCCGACAGGGCCCGACAGAGCCCGACAGAGCCCGACAGGGTCCGACAGGGCCCGACAGGGCCCGACAGGGCCCGACAGAGCCAGACAGGGCCCGACAGAGCCCGACAGAGCCCGACAGGGCCCGACAGGGCCCGACAGGGCCCGACAGGGCCCGACAGGGCCCGACAGAACCCGACAGAGCCCGACAGAGCCCGACAGAGCCCGACAGAGCCCGACAGAGCCCGACAGGGCCCGA
The DNA here is from genome assembly GCF_036013445.1 of Caloenas nicobarica. Classification (NCBI taxonomy): domain Eukaryota; kingdom Metazoa; phylum Chordata; class Aves; order Columbiformes; family Columbidae; genus Caloenas; species Caloenas nicobarica. The sequence goes on along the minus strand of NW_027017290.1, from coordinate 19,936 downwards.
CAGAGACCGACAGGGCCCAGTAGAGCCCGACAGGGCCCAGTAGAGCCCGACAGGGCCCGACAGAGCCCGACAGGGCCCGACAGAGCCCAGTAGAGCTCGACAGAGCCCGACAGAGCCCGACAGGGCCCGACAGGGCCCGACAGGGCCCGACAGGGCCCGACAGAGACCAGTAGAGCCCGACAGAGCCCGACAGGGCCCGACAGAGCCCGACAGAGCCCGACAGAGCCCAGTAGAGCCCGACAGAGCCCGACAGAGCCCGACAGGGCCCAGTAGAGCCCAGTAGAACCCGACAGAGCCCAATAGAGCCCGACAGAGCCCGACAGAGCCCGACAGAGCCCGACAGGGCCCGACAGGGCCCGACAGGGCCCGACAGGGCCCGACAGGGCCCGACAGAGCCCAGTAGAGCCCGACAGAGCCCGACAGAGCCCGACAGAGCTCGACAGGGCCCGACAGGGCCCGACAGAGCCCGACAGAGCCCAGTAGAGCCCGACAGAGCCCGACAGAGCCCGACAGAGCCCAGTAGAGCCCGACAGAGCCCAGTAGAGCCCGACAGAGCCCGACAGGGCCCGACAGAGCCCGACAGGGCCCGACAGATCCAAACAGAGCCCGACAGGGCCCAGTAGAGCCCGACAGAGCCCGACAGAGCCCGACAGAGCCCGACAGGGCCCGGTAGAGCCCGACAGAGCCCGCCAGAACCCGCCAGAGCCCGACAGGGCCCAGTAGAGCCCGACAGAGCCCGACAGAGCCCGACAGAGCCCGACAGAGCCTGACAGGGCCCGACAGGGCCCGACAGAGCCCGACAGGGCCCGACAGGGCCCGACAGAGCCCGACAGGGCCCGGTAGAGCCCGACTGGGCCCGCCAGAGCCCGACAGAGCCCGACAGGGCCCGACAGGGCCCGACAGAGCCCAGTAGAGCTCGACAGAGCCCGACAGAGCCCGACAGGGCCCGACAGGGCCCGACAGGGCCCGACAGAGCCCGACAGAGCCCGACAGGGCCCGACAGGGCCCGACAGGGCCCGACAGAGCCCGACAGAGCCCGACAGGGCCCGACAGGGCCCAGTAGAGCCCGACAGAGCCGGACAGAGCCCGACAGGGCCCGACAGGGCCCGACAGGGCCCGACAGAGACCAGTTTAGCCCAGTAGAGCCCGACAGAGCCCGACAGAGCCCGACAGAGCCCGACAGAGCCCGACAGGGCCCGACAGAGCCCGACACGGCCCGACAGAGCCCGACAGAGCCCGACAGGGCCCGACAGAGCCCGACAGGGCCCAGTAGAGCCCGACAGAGCCCGACAGAGCCCGACAGAGCCCGACAGAGCCCGACAGGGCCCGACAGGGCCCAGTAGAGCCCGACAGAGCCCGACAGAGCCCGACAGGGCCCGACAGGGCCCAGTAGAGCCCGACAGAGCCCGACAGAGCCCGACAGAGCCCGACAGAGCCCAGTAGAGCCCGACAGAGCCCGACAGAGCCCGACAGAGCCCGACAGAGCCCGACAGAGCCCGACAGAGCCCGACAGGGCCCGACAGGGAACAGGAGAGCCCAGTAGAGCCCGACAGAGCCCGACAGAGCCCGACAGAGCCCGACAGAGCCCAGTAGAGCCCGACAGAGCCCGACAGAGCCCGACAGAGCCCGACAGAGCCCGACAGAGCCCGACAGGGCCCGACAGGGCCAGACAGGGCCCAGTTTAGCCCAGTAGAGCCCGACAGAGCCCGACAGAGCCCGACAGGGCCCAGTAGAGCCCGACAGAGCCCGACAGGGCCCGACAGGGCCCGACAGAGCCCGACAGGGCCCGACAGAGCCCGACAGGGCCCGACAGAGCCCGACAGAGCCTATTAGATCCCGACAGAGCCCGACAGAGCCCGACAGGGCCCGACAGGGCCCAGTAGAGCCCGACAGTGCCCGACAGAGCCCGACAGAGCCCTACAGGGCCCGACAGGGCCCGACAGGGCCCAGTAGAGCCCGACAGAGCCCAGTAGAGCCCAGTAGAGCCCGACAGAGCCCGGCAGATCCCGACAGAACCCGACAGAGCCCGACAGAGCCCAGTAGAGCCCGACAGAGCCCAACAGAGCCCGACAGAGCCCAGTAGAGCCCGACAGAGACCTACAGAGCCCGACAGAGCCCGACAGAGCCCGACAGGGCCCGACAGGGCCCGACAGGGCCCGACAGGGCCCGACAGGGCCCGACAGAGCCCAACAGGGCCCGACAGGGCCCGACAGAGCCCAGTAGAGCCCGACAGAGCCCGACAGGGCCCGACAGGGCCCGACAGGGCCCAGTAGAGCCCGACAGAGACCTACAGAGCCCGACAGGGCCCGACAGGGCCCAGTAGAGCCCGACAGAGCCCGACAGGGCCCGACAGGGCCCGACAGGGCCCAGTAGAGCCCGACAGAGCCCGACAGAGCCCGACAGAGCCCGACAGAGCCCGACAGGGCCCGACCGGGCCCGACAGAGCCCAGTAGAGCCCGACAGAGCCCGACAGAGCCCGACAGAGCCCGACAGGGCCCAGTAGGGCCCAGTAGAAACCGACAGAGCCCGACAGAGCCTGACAGAGCCCGACAGGGCCCGACAGGGCCCGACAGGGCCCGACAGGGCCCGACAGAGCCCGACAGAGCCCGACAGGGTCCGACAGGGCCCGACAGGGCCCGACAGGGCCCGACAGAGCCAGACAGGGCCCGACAGAGCCCGACAGAGCCCGACAGGGCCCGACAGGGCCCGACAGGGCCCGACAGGGCCCGACAGAACCCGACAGAGCCCGACAGAGCCCGACAGAGCCCGACAGAGCCCGACAGAGCCCGACAGGGCCCGACAGAGACCGACAGGGCCCAGTAGAGCCCGACAGGGCCCAGTAGAGCCCGACAGGGCCCGACAGAGCCCGACAGGGCCCGACAGAGCCCAGTAGAGCTCGACAGAGCCCGACAGAGCCCGACAGGGCCCGACAGGGCCCGACAGGGCCCGACAGAGCCCGACAGAGACCAGTAGAGCCCGACAGAGCCCGACAGGGCCCGACAGAGCCCGACAGAGCCCGACAGAGCCCAGTAGAGCCCGACAGAGCCCGACAGAGCCCGACAGGGCCCAGTAGAGCCCAGTAGAACCCGACAGAGCCCAATAGAGCCCGACAGAGCCCGACAGAGCCCGACAGAGCCCGACAGGGCCCGACAGGGCCCGACAGGGCCCGACAGGGCCCGACAGGGCCCGACAGAGCCCAGTAGAGCCCGACAGAGCCCGACAGAGCCCGACAGAGCTCGACAGGGCCCGACAGGGCCCGACAGAGCCCGACAGAGCCCAGTAGAGCCCGACAGAGCCCGACAGAGCCCGACAGAGCCCAGTAGAGCCCGACAGAGCCCAGTAGAGCCCGACAGAGCCCGACAGGGCCCGACAGAGCCCGACAGGGCCCGACAGATCCAAACAGAGCCCGACAGGGCCCAGTAGAGCCCGACAGAGCCCGACAGAGCCCGACAGAGCCCGACAGGGCCCGGTAGAGCCCGACAGAGCCCGCCAGAACCCGCCAGAGCCCGACAGGGCCCAGTAGAGCCCGACAGAGCCCGACAGAGCCCGACAGAGCCCGACAGAGCCTGACAGGGCCCGACAGGGCCCGACAGGGCCCGACAGGGCCCGACAGGGCCCGACAGAGCCCGACAGGGCCCGGTAGAGCCCGACTGGGCCCGCCAGAGCCCGACAGAGCCCGACAGGGCCCGACAGGGCCCGACAGAGCCCAGTAGAGCTCGACAGAGCCCGACAGAGCCCGACAGGGCCCGACAGGGCCCGACAGGGCCCGACAGAGCCCGACAGAGCCCGACAGGGCCCGACAGGGCCCGACAGGGCCCGACAGAGCCCGACAGGGCCCGACAGGGCCCAGTAGAGCCCGACAGAGCCGGACAGAGCCCGACAGGGCCCGACAGGGCCCGACAGGGCCCGACAGAGACCAGTTTAGCCCAGTAGAGCCCGACAGAGCCCGACAGAGCCCGACAGAGCCCGACAGAGCCCGACAGGGCCCGACAGAGCCCGACACGGCCCGACAGAGCCCGACAGAGCCCGACAGGGCCCGACAGAGCCCGACAGGGCCCAGTAGAGCCCGACAGAGCCCGACAGAGCCCGACAGAGCCCGACAGAGCCCGACAGGGCCCGACAGGGCCCAGTAGAGCCCGACAGAGCCCGACAGAGCCCGACAGGGCCCGACAGGGCCCAGTAGAGCCCGACAGAGCCCGACAGAGCCCGACAGAGCCCGACAGAGCCCAGTAGAGCCCGACAGAGCCCGACAGAGCCCGACAGAGCCCGACAGAGCCCGACAGAGCCCGACAGAGCCCGACAGGGCCCGACAGGGAACAGGAGAGCCCAGTAGAGCCCGACAGAGCCCGACAGAGCCCGACAGAGCCCGACAGAGCCCAGTAGAGCCCGACAGAGCCCGACAGAGCCCGACAGAGCCCGACAGAGCCCGACAGAGCCCGACAGGGCCCGACAGGGCCAGACAGGGCCCAGTTTAGCCCAGGAGAGCCCGACAGAGCCCGACAGAGCCCGACAGGGCCCAGTAGAGCCCGACAGAGCCCGACAGGGCCCGACAGGGCCCGACAGAGCCCGACAGGGCCCGACAGAGCCCGACAGGGCCCGACAGAGCCCGACAGAGCCTATTAGATCCCGACAGAGCCCGACAGAGCCCGACAGGGCCCGACAGGGCCCAGTAGAGCCCGACAGTGCCCGACAGAGCCCGACAGAGCCCTACAGGGCCCGACAGGGCCCGACAGGGCCCAGTAGAGCCCGACAGAGCCCAGTAGAGCCCAGTAGAGCCCGACAGAGCCCGGCAGATCCCGACAGAACCCGACAGAGCCCGACAGAGCCCAGTAGAGCCCGACAGAGCCCAACAGAGCCCGACAGAGCCCAGTAGAGCCCGACAGAGACCTACAGAGCCCGACAGAGCCCGACAGAGCCCGACAGGGCCCGACAGGGCCCGACAGGGCCCGACAGGGCCCGACAGGGCCCGACAGAGCCCAACAGGGCCCGACAGGGCCCGACAGAGCCCAGTAGAGCCCGACAGAGCCCGACAGGGCCCGACAGGGCCCGACAGGGCCCAGTAGAGCCCGACAGAGACCTACAGAGCCCGACAGGGCCCGACAGGGCCCAGTAGAGCCCGACAGAGCCCGACAGGGCCCGACAGGGCCCGACAGGGCCCAGTAGAGCCCGACAGAGCCCGACAGAGCCCGACAGAGCCCGACAGAGCCCGACAGAGCCCGACAGGGCCCAGTAGAGCCCGACAGAGCCCGACAGAGCCCGACAGGGCCCGACAGAGCCCGATAGAGCCCGACAGGGCCCGACAGGGCCCGACAGAGCCCAGTAGAGCCCGACAGAGCCCGACAGGCCCGACAGGGCCCGACAGGGCCCAGTAGAGCTCGACAGAGCCCAACACGGTCCGACAGGGCCCGACAGGGCCCAGTAGAGCCCGACAGAGCCCAGTAGAGCCCGACAGAGCCCGACAGAGCCCGACAGGCCCCGACAGGGTCCGACAGGGCCCGACAGGGCCCAGTTTAGGCCAGTAGAGCCCGAAAGAGCCCGACAGAGCCCGACAGAGCCCGACAGGGCCCAACAGGGCCAAGTAGAGCCCGACAGAGCCCGACAGAGCCCGACAGGGCCCGACAGGGCCCGACAGGGCCCGACAGGGCCCGACAGCGCCCGACAGGGCCCGACAGGGCCCAGTAGAGCCCGACAGAGCCCGACTGGGACCGACAGGGCCCGACAGGGCCCAGTAGAGCCCAGAAGAGCCCGACAGAGCCCGACAGAGCCCGACAGAGCCCAGTAGAGCCCGACAGAGCCCGACAGAGCCCGACAGAGCCCGACAGAGCCCGACAGAGCCCGACAGGGCCCGACAGGGCCCGACAGGGCCCGACAGAGCCCAACAGGGCCCGACAGGGCCCAGCAGGGCCCGACAGGGCCCGACAGGGCCCAGTAGAGCCCGACAGAGCCCGACAGAGCCCGACAGAGCCCGACAGGGAACGACAGGGCCCGACAGGGAACATTAGAGCCCAGTAGAGCCCGACAGAGCCCGACAGGGCCCGACAGGGCCCGACAGAGCCCGACAGAGCCCGACAGAGCCCAGTAGAGCCCGACAGATCCCGACAGAGCCCGACAGGGCCCGACAGAGCCCAGTTTAGCCCAGTAGAGCCCGACAGAGCCCGACAGGGCCCGACAGGGCCCAGTAGAGCCCGACAGAGCCCGACAGGGCCCGACAGGGCCCGACAGAGCCCGACAGAGCCCGACAGGGCCCGACAGGGCCCGACAGAGCCCAGTAGAGCCCGACAGAGCCCAGTAGAGCCCGACAGAGCCCGATAGAGCCCGACAGGGCCCGACAGGGCCCGACAGGGCCCGACCGGGAACAGTAGAGCCCAGTAGAGACCGACAGAGCCCGACAGAGCCCGACAGGGCCCGACAGGGCCCAGTAGAGCCCGACAGAGCCCGACAGAGCCCGACAGAGCCCGACAGAGCCCGACAGAGCCCGACAGGGCCCGACAGGGCCCGACAGGGCCCAGTAGAGCCCGACAGAGCCCGACAGGGCCCGACAGAGCCCGACAGGGCCCGACAGAGCCCGACAGGGCCCGACAGAGCCCGACAGAGCCCGACAGGGCCCGACAGGGCCCGACAGAGCCCGACAGGGCCCGACACGGCCCGACACGGCCCGACACGGCCCAGTAGAGCCCGACAGAGCCCGACAGAGCCCGACACAGCCCGACAGAGCCCGACAGAGCCCGACAGAGCCCAGTAGAGCCCGACAGAGCCCGACAGGGCCCGACAGGGCCCGACAGGGCCCGACAGGGCCCAGTAGAGCCCGAGAGAGCCCGAGAGAGCCCGACAGAGCCCGACAGGGCCCGACAGGGCCCGACAGGGCCCGACAGGGCCCAGTAGAGCCCGACAGAGCCCGACAGAGCCCGACAGAGCCCGACAGAGCCCGACAGGGCCCGACAGAGCCCGACAGGGGCCGACAGGGCCCAGTAGAGCCCGACAGAGCCCGACAGAGCCCGACAGGGCCCGACAGGGCCCAGTAGAGCCCGACGGAGCCCGACAGAGCCCGACAGAGCCCGACAGAGCCCGACAGGGCCCGACAGGGCCCGACAGGGGCCGACAGGGCCCAGTAGAGCCCGACAGAACCCGACAGAGCCTGACAGAGCCCGACAGAGCCCGACAGGGCCCAGTGGAGCCCGACAGAGCCCGACAGAGCCCGACAGAGCCCGACAGAGCCCGACAGGGCCCGACAGGGCCCGACAGGGCCCAGTAGAGCCCGACAGAGCCCGACAGAGCCCGACAGGGCCCGACAAGGCCCGACAGGGCCCGACAGGGCCCGACAGAGCTCGACAGAGCCCAGTAGAGCCCGACGGAGCCCGACAGAGCCCGACAGAGCCCGACAGGGCCCGACAGGGCCCGACAGGGCCCGACAGAGCCGGACAGAGCCCAGTAGAGCCCGCCAGAGCCCGACAAAGCCCGACAGAGCCCGACAGAGCCCGACAGGGCCCGACAGAGCCCGACAGGGCCCAGTAGAGCCCGACAGAGCCCGCCAGGGCCCGACAGGGCCCGACAGGGCCCAGTAGAGCCCGACAGAGCCAACAGAGCCCGACAGAGCCCGACAGAGCCCGACAGGGCCCGACAGGGCCCGACAGGGCTCAGTAGAGCCCGACAGAGCCCGACAGGGCCCGACAGGGCCCAGTAGAGCACGACAGAGCCCGACAGAGCCCGACAGAGCCCAGTATTGCCCGACAGAGCCCGACAGGGCCCGACAGGGCCCGACAGGGCCCAGTAGAGCCCGACAGAGCCCGACAGAGCCCGACAGAGCCCGACAGAGCCCAGTAGAGCCCGACAGAGCCCGACAGAGCCCGACAGAGCCCGACAGAGCCCGACAGAGCCCGACAGAGCCCGACAGAGCCCGACAGAGCCCGACAGGGAACAGGAGAGCCCAGTAGAGCCCGACAGAGCCCGACAGAGCCCGACAGAGCCCGACAGAGCCCAGTAGAGCCCGACAGAGCCCGACAGAGCCCGACAGAGCCCGACAGAGCCCGACAGGGCCCGACAGGGCCCGACAGGGCCCAGTTTAGCCCAGTAGAGCCCGACAGAGCCCGACAGAGCCCGACAGGGCCCAGTAGAGCCCGACAGAGCCCGACAGGGCCCGACAGGGCCCGACAGAGCCCGACAGGGCCCGACAGAGCCCGACAGGGCCCGACAGAGCCCGACAGAGCCTATTAGATCCCGACAGAGCCCGACAGAGCCCGACAGGGCCCGACAGGGCCCAGTAGAGCCCGACAGTGCCCGACAGAGCCCGACAGAGCCCGACAGGGCCCGACAGGGCCCGACAGGGCCCAGTAGAGCCCGACAGAGCCCAGTAGAGCCCAGTAGAGCCCGACAGAGCCCGGCAGATCCCGACAGAACCCGACAGAGCCCGACAGAGCCCAGTAGAGCCCGACAGAGCCCGACAGAGCCCGACAGAGCCCGACAGAGCCCAGTAGAGCCCGACAGAGACCTACAGAGCCCGACAGAGCCCGACAGAGCCCGACAGGGCCCGACAGGGCCCGACAGGGCCCGACAGGGCCCGACAGAGCCCAACAGGGCCCGACAGGGCCCGACAGAGCCCAGTAGAGCCCGACAGAGCCCGACAGGGCCCGACAGGGCCCGACAGGGCCCAGTAGAGCCCGACAGAGACCTACAGAGCCCGACAGGGCCCGACAGGGCCCAGTAGAGCCCGACAGAGCCCGACAGGGCCCGACAGGGCCCGACAGGGCCCAGTAGAGCCCGACAGAGCCCGACAGAGCCCGACAGAGCCCGACAGAGCCCGACAGAGCCCGACAGAGCCCGACAGAGCCCGACAGGGCCCAGTAGAGCCCGACAGAGCCCGACAGAGCCCGACAGGGCCCGACAGAGCCCGATAGAGCCCGACAGGGCCCGACAGGGCCCGACAGAGCCCAGTAGAGCCCGACAGAGCCCGACAGGCCCGACAGGGCCCGACAGGGCCCAGTAGAGCTCGACAGAGCCCAACACGGTCCGACAGGGCCCGACAGGGCCCAGTAGAGCCCGACAGAGCCCAGTAGAGCCCGACAGAGCCCGACAGAGCCCGACAGGCCCCGACAGGGTCCGACAGGGCCCGACAGGGCCCAGTTTAGGCCAGTAGAGCCCGAAAGAGCCCGACAGAGCCCGACAGAGCCCGACAGAGCCCGACAGGGCCCAACAGGGCCAAGTAGAGCCCGACAGAGCCCGACAGAGCCCGACAGGGCCCGACAGGGCCCGACAGGGCCCGACAGCGCCCGACAGGGCCCGACAGGGCCCAGTAGAGCCCGACAGAGCCCGACTGGGACCGACAGGGCCCGACAGGGCCCAGTAGAGCCCAGAAGAGCCCGACAGAGCCCGACAGAGCCCGACAGAGCCCAGTAGAGCCCGACAGAGCCCGACAGAGCCCGACAGAGCCCGACAGAGCCCGACAGAGCCCGACAGGGCCCGACAGGGCCCGACAGAGCCCGACAGAGCCCAACAGGGCCCGACAGGGCCCAGCAGGGCCCGACAGGGCCCGACAGAGCCCAGTAGAGCCCGACAGAGCCCGACAGAGCCCGACAGAGCCCGACAGGGAACGACAGGGCCCGACAGGGAACATTAGAGCCCAGTAGAGCCCGACAGAGCCCGACAGGGCCCGACAGGGCCCGACAGGGCCCGACAGAGCCCGACAGAGCCCAGTAGAGCCCGACAGAGCCCGACAGAGCCCGACAGGGCCCGACAGAGCCCAGTTTAGCCCAGTAGAGCCCGACAGAGCCCGACAGGGCCCGACAGGGCCCAGTAGAGCCCGACAGAGCCCGACAGGGCCCGACAGGGCCCGACAGAGCCCGACAGGGCCCGACAGGGCCCGACAGAGCCCAGTAGAGCCCGACAGAGCCCAGTAGAGCCCGACAGAGCCCGATAGAGCCCGACAGGGCCCGACAGGGCCCGACAGGGAACAGTAGAGCCCAGTAGAGACCGACAGAGCCCGACAGAGCCCGACAGGGCCCGACAGGGCCCAGTAGAGCCCGACAGAGCCCGACAGAGCCCGACAGAGCCCGACAGAGCCCAGTTTAGCCCAGTAGAGCCCGACAGAGCCCGACAGGGCCCGACAGAGCCCGACAGGGCCCGGCAGAGCCCGACAGGGCCCGACAGAGCCCGACAGGGCCCGACAGGGCCCGACAGGGCCCGACAGGGCCCGACACGGCCCGACACGGCCCGACACGGCCCAGTAGAGCCCGACAGAGCCCGACAGAGCCCGACACAGCCCGACAGAGCCCGACAGAGCCCGACAGAGCCCAGTAGAGCCCGACAGAGCCCGACAGGGCCCGACAGGGCCCGACAGGGCCCGACAGGGCCCAGTAGAGCCCGAGAGAGCCCGAGAGAGCCCGACAGAGCCCGACAGGGCCCGACAGGGCCCGACAGGGCCCGACAGGGCCCAGTAGAGCCCGACAGAGCCCGACAGAGCCCGACAGAGCCCGACAGGGCCCGACAGAGCCCGACAGGGGCCGACAGGGCCCAGTAGAGCCCGACAGAGCCCGACAGAGCCCGACAGGGCCCGACAGGGCCCAGTAGAGCCCGACGGAGCCCGACAGAGCCCGACAGAGCCCGACAGAGCCCGACAGGGCCCGACAGGGCCCGACAGGGGCCGACAGGGCCCAGTAGAGCCCGACAGAACCCGACAGAGCCTGACAGAGCCCGACAGAGCCCGACAGGGCCCAGTAGAGCCCGACAGAGCCCGACAGAGCCCGACAGAGCCCGACAGGGCCCGACAGGGCCCGACAGGGCCCAGTAGAGCCCGACAGAGCCCGACAGAGCCCGACAGAGCCCGACAGAGCCCGACAGGGCCCGACAGGGCCCGACAGGGCCCGACAGGGCCCAGTAGAGCCCGACAGAGCCCGACAGGGCCCGACAGAGCCCGACAGGGCCCGACAGAGCCCGACAGAGCCCGACAGGGCCCGACAGGGCCCGACAGAGCCCGACAGGGCCCGACACGGCCCGACACGGCCCGACACGGCCCAGTAGAGCCCGACAGAGCCCGACAGAGCCCGACACAGCCCGACAGAGCCCGACAGAGCCCGACAGAGCCCAGTAGAGCCCGACAGAGCCCGACAGGGCCCGACAGGGCCCGACAGGGCCCGACAGGGCCCAGTAGAGCCCGAGAGAGCCCGAGAGAGCCCGACAGAGCCCGACAGGGCCCGACAGGGCCCGACAGGGCCCGACAGGGCCCAGTAGAGCCCGACAGAGCCCGACAGAGCCCGACAGAGCCCGACAGAGCCCGACAGAGCCCGACAGAGCCCGACAGGGCCCGACAGAGCCCGACAGGGGCCGACAGGGCCCAGTAGAGCCCGACAGAGCCCGACAGAGCCCGACAGGGCCCGACAGGGCCCAGTAGAGCCCGACGGAGCCCGACAGAGCCCGACAGAGCCCGACAGAGCCCGACAGGGCCCGACAGGGCCCGACAGGGGCCGACAGGGCCCAGTAGAGCCCGACAGAACCCGACAGAGCCTGACAGAGCCCGACAGAGCCCGACAGGGCCCAGTAGAGCCCGACAGAGCCCGACAGAGCCCGACAGAGCCCGACAGGGCCCGACAGGGCCCGACAGGGCCCAGTAGAGCCCGACAGAGCCCGACAGAGCCCGACAGGGCCCGACAAGGCCCGACAGGGCCCGACAGGGCCCGACAGAGCTCGACAGAGCCCAGTAGAGCCCGACGGAGCCCGACAGAGCCCGACAGAGCCCGACAGGGCCCGACAGGGCCCGACAGCGCCCTACAGAGCCCGACAGGGCCCGACAGGGCCCGACAGAGCCGGACAGAGCCCAGTAGAGCCCGCCAGAGCCCGACAAAGCCCGACAGAGCCCGACAGAGCCCGACAGGGCCTGACAGAGCCCGACAGGGCCCAGTAGAGCCCGACAGAGCCCGCCAGGGCCCGACAGGGCCCGACAGGGCCCAGTAGAGCCCGACAGAGCCAACAGAGCCCGACAGAGCCCGACAGAGCCCGACAGGGCCCGACAGGGCCCGACAGGGCTCAGTAGAGCCCGACAGAGCCCGACAGGGCCCGACAGGGCCCAGTAGAGCACGACAGAGCCCGACAGAGCCCGACAGAGCCCAGTATTGCCCGACAGAGCCCGACAGGGCCCGACAGGGCCCGACAGGGCCCAGTAGAGCCCGACAGAGCCCGACAGAGCCCGACAGGGCCCGACAGGGCCCAGTAGAGCCCGACAGAGCCCGACAGAGCCCGACAGAGCCCGACAGAGCCCAGTAGAGCCCGACAGAGCCCGACAGAGCCCGACAGAGCCCGACAGAGCCCGACAGAGCCCGACAGGGCCCGACAGGGCCCGACAGGGAACAGGAGAGCCCAGTAGAGCCCGACAGAGCCCGACAGAGCCCGACAGAGCCCGACAGAGCCCAGTAGAGCCCGACAGAGCCCGACAGAGCCCGACAGAGCCCGACAGAGCCCGACAGAGCCCGACAGGGCCCGACAGGGCCCGACAGGGCCCAGTTTAGCCCAGTAGAGCCCGACAGAGCCCGACAGAGCCCGACAGGGCCCAGTAGAGCCCGACAGAGCCCGACAGGGCCCGACAGGGCCCGACAGAGCCCGACAGGGCCCGACAGAGCCCGACAGGGCCCGACAGAGCCCGACAGAGCCTATTAGATCCCGACAGAGCCCGACAGAGCCCGACAGGGCCCGACAGGGCCCGACAGGGCCCAGTAGAGCCCGACAGAGCCCAGTAGAGCCCAGTAGAGCCCGACAGAGCCCGGCAGATCCCGACAGAACCCGACAGAGCCCGACAGAGCCCAGTAGAGCCCGACAGAGCCCGACAGAGCCCGACAGAGCCCGACAGAGCCCGACAGAGCCCGACAGAGACCTACAGAGCCCGACAGAGCCCGACAGAGCCCGACAGAGCCCGACAGAGCCCGACAGGGCCCGACAGGGCCCGACAGGGCCCGACAGAGCCCAACAGGGCCCGACAGGGCCCGACAGAGCCCAGTAGAGCCCGACAGAGCCCGACAGGGCCCGACAGGGCCCGACAGGGCCCAGTAGAGCCCGACAGAGACCTACAGAGCCCGACAGGGCCCGACAGGGCCCAGTAGAGCCCGACAGAGCCCGACAGGGCCCGACAGGGCCCGACAGGGCCCAGTAGAGCCCGACAGAGCCCGACAGAGCCCGACAGAGCCCGACAGAGCCCGACAGAGCCCGACAGAGCCCGACAGAGCCCGACAGGGCCCAGTAGAGCCCGACAGAGCCCGACAGAGCCCGACAGGGCCCGACAGAGCCCGACAGAGCCCGACAGGGCCCGACAGGGCCCGACAGAGCCCAGTAGAGCCCGACAGAGCCCGACAGGCCCGACAGGGCCCGACAGGGCCCAGTAGAGCTCGACAGAGCCCAACACGGTCCGACAGGGCCCGACAGGGCCCAGTAGAGCCCGACAGAGCCCGACAGAGCCCGACAGAGCCCGACAGAGCCCGACAGAGCCCGACAGGGCCCGACAGGGCCCGACAGGGCCCGACAGGGCCCAGTTTAGGCCAGTAGAGCCCGAAAGAGCCCGACAGAGCCCGACAGAGCCCGACAGAGCCCGACAGGGCCCAACAGGGCCAAGTAGAGCCCGACAGAGCCCGACAGAGCCCGACAGGGCCCGACAGGGCCCGACAGCGCCCGACAGGGCCCGACAGGGCCCAGTAGAGCCCGACAGAGCCCGACTGGGACCGACAGGGCCCGACAGGGCCCAGTAGAGCCCAGAAGAGCCCGACAGAGCCCGACAGAGCCCGACAGAGCCCAGTAGAGCCCGACAGAGCCCGACAGAGCCCGACAGAGCCCGACAGAGCCCGACAGGGCCCGACAGGGCCCGACAGAGCCCGACAGAGCCCGACAGAGCCCAACAGGGCCCGACAGGGCCCAGCAGGGCCCGACAGGGCCCGACAGAGCCCAGTAGAGCCCGACAGAGCCCGACAGAGCCCGACAGAGCCCGACAGGGAACGACAGGGCCCGACAGGGAACATTAGAGCCCAGTAGAGCCCGACAGAGCCCGACAGGGCCCGACAGGGCCCGACAGAGCCCGACAGAGCCCGACAGAGCCCAGTAGAGCCCGACAGAGCCCGACAGAGCCCGACAGGGCCCGACAGAGCCCAGTTTAGCCCAGTAGAGCCCGACAGAGCCCGACAGGGCCCGACAGGGCCCAGTAGAGCCCGACAGAGCCCGACAGGGCCCGACAGGGCCCGACAGAGCCCGACAGAGCCCGACAGGGCCCGACAGGGCCCGACAGAGCCCAGTAGAGCCCGACAGAGCCCAGTAGAGCCCGACAGAGCCCGATAGAGCCCGACAGGGCCCGACAGGGCCCGACAGGGAACAGTAGAGCCCAGTAGAGACCGACAGAGCCCGACAGAGCCCGACAGGGCCCGACAGGGCCCAGTAGAGCCCGACAGAGCCCGACAGAGCCCGACAGAGCCCGACAGAGCCCAGTTTAGCCCAGTAGAGCCCGACAGAGCCCGACAGGGCCCGACAGAGCCCGACAGGGCCCGGCAGAGCCCGACAGGGCCCGACAGAGCCCGACAGGGCCCGACAGGGCCCGACAGGGCCCGACAGAGCCCGACAGGGCCCGACACGGCCCGACACGGCCCGACACGGCCCAGTAGAGCCCGACAGAGCCCGACAGAGCCCGACACAGCCCGACAGAGCCCGACAGAGCCCGACAGAGCCCAGTAGAGCCCGACAGAGCCCGACAGGGCCCGACAGGGCCCGACAGGGCCCAGTAGAGCCCGAGAGAGCCCGAGAGAGCCCGACAGAGCCCGACAGGGCCCGACAGGGCCCGACAGGGCCCGACAGGGCCCAGTAGAGCCCGACAGAGCCCGACAGAGCCCGACAGAGCCCGACAGGGCCCGACAGAGCCCGACAGGGGCCGACAGGGCCCAGTAGAGCCCGACAAAGCCCGACAGGGCCCAGTAGAGCCCGACGGAGCCCGACAGAGCCCGACAGAGACCGACAGAGCCCGACAGGGCCCGACAGGGCCCGACAGGGGCCGACAGGGCCCAGTAGAGCCCGACAGAACCCGACAGAGCCTGACAGAGCCCGACAGAGCCCGACAGGGCCCAGTAGAGCCCGACAGAGCCCGACAGAGCCCGACAGAGCCCGACAGGGCCTGACAGGGCCCGACAGGGCCCAGTAGAGCCCGACAGAGCCCGACAGAGCCCGACAGGGCCCGACAAGGCCCGACAGGGCCCGACAGGGCCCGACAGAGCTCGACAGAGCCCAGTAGAGCCCGACGGAGCCCGACAGAGCCCGACAGAGCCCGACAGGGCCCGACAGGGCCCGACAGCGCCCTACAGAGCCCGACAGGGCCCGACAGGGCCCGACAGGGCCCGACAGGGCCCGACAGAGCCCGACAGGGCCCGACAGGGCCCGACAGGGCCCGACAGAGCCGGACAGAGCCCAGTAGAGCCCGCCAGAGCCCGACAAAGCCCGACAGAGCCCGACAGAGCCCGACAGGGCCCGACAGAGCCCGACAGGGCCCAGTAGAGCCCGACAGAGCCCGCCAGGGCCCGACAGGGCCCGACAGGGCCCAGTAGAGCCCGACAGAGCCAACAGAGCCCGACAGAGCCCGACAGAGCCCGACAGGGCCCGACAGGGCCCGACAGGGCTCAGTAGAGCCCGACAGAGCCCGACAGGGCCCGACAGGGCCCAGTAGAGCACGACAGAGCCCGACAGAGCCCGACAGAGCCCAGTATTGCCCGACAGAGCCCGACAGGGCCCAGTAGAGCCCGACAGAGACCTACAGAGCCCGACAGGGCCCGACAGGGCCCAGTAGAGCCCGACAGAGCCCGACAGGGCCCGACAGGGCCCGACAGGGCCCAGTAGAGCCCGACAGAGCCCGACAGAGCCCGACAGAGCCCGACAGAGCCCAGTTTAGCCCAGTAGAGCCCGACAGAGCCCGACAGAGCCCGACAGAGCCCGACAGAGCCCGACAGAGCCCGACAGAGCCCGACAGGGCCCAGTAGAGCCCGACAGAGCCCGACAGAGCCCGACAGGGTCCGACAGAGCCCGATAGAGCCCGACAGGGCCCGACAGAGCCCAGTAGAGCCCGACAGAGCCCGACAGAGCCCGACAGGGCCCAGTAGAGCCCGACAGAGCCCGACAGAGCCCGACAGAGCCCAGTAGAGCCCGACAGAGCCCGACAGGCCCCGACAGGGTCCGACAGGGCCCGACAGAGCCCAGTTTAGGCCAGTAGAGCCCGACAGAGCCCGACAGAGACCGACAGAGCCCGACAGGGCCCAACAGGGCCAAGTAGAGCCCGACAGAGCCCGACAGAGCACGACAGAGCCCGACAGAGCCCGACAGGGCCCGACAGGGCCCGACAGAGCCCGACAGAGCCCGACAGCGCCCGACAGGGCCCGACAGAGCCCAGTAGAGCCCGACAGAGCCCGACTGGGACCGACAGGGCCCGACAGGGCCCAGTAGAGCCCAGTAGAGCCCGACAGAGCCCGACAGGGCCCGACAGGGCCCAGTAGAGCCCGACAGAGCCCGACAGAGCCCGACAGGGCCCGACAGGGCCCGACAGTGCCCGACAGAGCCCGACAGAGCCCGACAGAGCCCAGTAGAGCCCGACAGAGCCCGATAGAGCCCGACAGGGCCCGACAGGGCCCGACAGGGCCCGACAGGGAACAGTAGAGCCCAGTAGAGACCGACAGAGCCCGACAGAGCCCGACAGAGCCCGACAGGGCCCGACAGGGCCCGACAGGGCCCAGTAGAGCCCGACAGAGCCCGACAGAGCCCGACAGAGCCCGACAGAGCCCAGTAGAGCCCGACAGAGCCCGACAGAGCCCGACAGGCCCCGACAGGGTCCGACAGGGCCCGACAGGGCCCAGTTTAGGCCAGTAGAGCCCGAAAGAGCCCGACAGAGCCCGACAGAGCCCGACAGAGCCCGACAGAGCCCGACAGGGCCCAACAGGGCCAAGTAGAGCCCGACAGAGCCCGACAGAGCCCGACAGGGCCCGACAGGGCCCGACAGGTCCCGACAGGGCCCGACAGCGCCCGACAGGGCCCGACAGGGCCCAGTAGAGCCCGACAGAGCCCGACAGGGCCCAGTAGAGCCCGACAGAGCCCGACAGGGCCTGACAGAGCCCGACAGGGCCCGACAGGGCCCGACAGAGCCCGACAGAGCCCGACAGAGCCCGACAGAGCCCGACAGGGCCCGATAGGGCCCGACAGAGCCCGACAGAGCCCGACAGAGCCCAGTAGAGCCCGAAAGAGCCCGACAGAGCCCGACAGGGCCCGACAGGGCCCGACAGGGCCCAGTAGAGCTCGACAGAGCCCGACAGAGCCCGACAGGGCCCAACAGGGCCCGACAGGGCCCGACAGGGCCCAGTAGAGCCCGACAGAGCCCGACAGGGCCCGACAGGGCCCGACAGAGCCCGACAGAGCCCGACAGGGCCCGACAGAGACCAGTAGAGCCCGACAGAGCCGGACAGAGCCCGACAGAGCCCGACAGAGCCCGACAGAGCCCGACAGAGCCCGACAGAGCCCGACAGGGCCCGACCGAGCCCAACAGAGCCCAGTAGAGCCCGACAGAGCCCGACAGAGCCCGACAGAGCCCGACAGGGCCCGACAGGGCCCGACAGGGCCCAGTAGAGCCCGACAGAGCCCGACAGGGCCCGACAGGCCCGACAGAGCCCAGTAGAGCCCGACAGAGCCCGACTGAGCCCAGTAGAGCCCAGTAGAGCCCGACAGAGCCTGACAGAGCCCGACAGAGCCCGACAGAACCCGACAGAACCCGAGAGAGCCCGACAGAGCCCAGTAGAGCCCGACAGAGCCCGACAGGGCCCGACAGAGCCCGACAGAGCCAGTAGAGCTCGACAGAGCCCGACAGAGCCCGACAGGGCCCGACAGGGCCCAGTAGAGCCCGACAGAGCCCGACAGAGCCCGACAGGTCCCGACAGGGCCCGTCAGAGCCCGACAGAGACCAGTAGAGCCCGACAGAGCCCGACAGAGCCCGACAGAGCCCGACAGGGCCCGACCGAGCCCGACAGAGCCCAGTAGAGCCCGACAGAGCCCGACAGAGCCCGACAGAGCCCGACAGAGCCCGACAGGGCCCAGTAGAGCCCAGTAGAACCCGACAGAGCCCGACAGAGCCCGACAGAGCCCGACAGGGCCCGACAGGGCCCGACAGGGCCCGACAGAGCCCGACAGGGCCCGACAGAGCCCGACAGAGCCCGACAGGGCCCAGTAGAACCCGACACAGAGCCCGACAGAGCCCGACAGAGCCCGACAGGGCCCGACAGAGCCCGACAGAGCCCGACACCCGGACCAGGGCCCGACAGGGCCCGACAGGGCCCAGTAGAGCCCGACAGAGCCCGACAGAGCCCGACAGAGCCCGACAGGGCCCGACAGGGCCCAGTATAGCTCGACAGAGCCCGACAGAGCCAGACAGGGCCCGACAGGGCCCGACAGGGCCCGACAGAGCCCGACAGAGCCCGACAGAGCCCGACAGAGCCTGACAGGGCCCGACAGGGCCCGACAGAGCCCGACAGGGCCCGACAGAGCCCGACAGAGACCAGTAGAGCCCGACAGAGCCCGACAGAGCCCGACAGAGCCCGACAGGGCCCGACAGGGCCCGACAGGGCCCGACAGGGCCCAGTAGAGTCCGACAGAGCCCGACAGGGCCCGACAGGGCCCGACAGGGCCCAGTAGAGCCCAGTAGAACCCGACAGAGCCCAATAGAGCCCGACAGAGCCCGACAGAGCCCGACAGGGCCCGACAGGGCCCGACAGGGCCCGACAGGGCCCGACAGAACCCGACAGAGCCCGACAGAGCCCAGTAGAGCCCGACAGAGCCCGACAGAGCCCGACAGAGCCCGACAGGGCCCGACCGAGCCCGACAGAGCCCAGTAGAGCCCGACAGAGCCCGACAGAGCCCGACAGAGCCCGACAGAGCCCGACAGAGCCCGACACGGCCCAGTAGAGCCCAGTAGAACCCGACAGAGCCCGACAGAGCCCGACAGAGCCCGACAGAGCCCGACAGGGCCCGACAGGGCCCGACAGGGCCCGACAGAGCCCGACAGGGCCCGACAGAGCCCGACAGAGCCCGACAGGGCCCAGTAGAACCCGACAGAACCCGACAGAGCCCGACAGAGCCCGACAGAGCCCGACAGGGCCCGACAGAGCCCGACAGAGCCCGACAGGGCCCGACAGGGCCCGACAGGGCCCAGTAGAGCCCGACAGAGCCCGACAGAGCCCGACAGAGCCCGACAGAGCCCGACAGAGCCCGACAGGGCCCGACAGGGCCCAGTATAGCTCGACAGAGCCCGACAGAGCCCGACAGGGCCCGACAGGGCCCGACAGGGCCCGACAGGGCCCGACAGAGCCCGACAGAGCCCGACAGAGCCTGACAGGGCCCGACAGGGCCCGACAGAGCCCGACAGGGGCCCGACAGAGCCCGACAGAGGACCAGTAGAGCCCGACAGAGCCCGACAGAGCCCGACAGGGCCCGACAGGGCCCGACAGGGCCCGACAGGGCCCAGTAGAGTCCGACAGAGCCCGACAGGGCCCGACAGGGCCCGACAGGGCCCAGTAGAGCCCAGTAGAACCCGACAGAGCCCAATAGAGCCCGACAGAGCCCGACAGAGCCCGACAGGGCCCGACAGGGCCCGACAGGGCCCGACAGAGCCCGACAGAACCCGACAGAGCCCGACAGAGCCCAGTAGAGCCCGACAGAGCCCGACAGAGCCCGACAGAGGCCCGACAGGGCCCGACAGGGCCCGACAGGGCCCAGTAGAGCCCGACAGAGCCCGACAGAGCCCGACAGGGCCCGACAAGGCCCGACAGGGCCCGACAGGGCCTGACAGAGCTCGACAGAGCCCAGTAGAGCCCGACGGAGCCCGACAGAGCCCGACAGAGCCCGACAGGGCCCGACAGGCCCGACAGCGCCCTACAGAGCCCGACAGGGCCCGACAGGGCCCGAC